>NW_028318418.1:0-90000 GCF_062004578.1 Staurois parvus
AGACCGTTGCAGCCATTTATAACGACTCGGAGCTCCACTCAGAGCAATGCCTCAGTCTAACGAGAGACGGGGAAGGATTTCGGGTTGTTAAATCGAGATTTTGCCGTTTCTAAATTTAACCAGTTATCACTTTTTTCATCTGCTTGCTTTGCAATCCGTTCAACTCCTGCTTAACCGCTTGCCCCCCTCCCAGAGTACAGCCACTGCTGCGGGCGGGCGGTACAGCCAAGGTAGGCGATGTACCTGTACAGGTTGTGGGGGGGGGGGGTGCGTGCTCGCCCCCCTGCTGACCCATGCTGTGATTGGACACCACACGAGTTTGTCAGGAGGGTGGGCGGTACAGCCAAGGTAGGCGATGTACCTGTACGGGTTGTGGGGGGGGGTGTGCGTGCTCGCCCCCCTGCTGACTAATGCTGTGATTGGACACCTCACGAGTTTGTCAGGAGGGTGGGCGGTACAGCCAAGGTAGGCGATGTACCTGTACAGGTTGTGGGGGGGGGGGGTGCGTGCTCGCCCCCCTGCTGACCCATGCTGTGATTGGACACCACACGAGTTTGTCAGGAGGGTGGGCGGTACAGCCAAGGTAGGCGATGTACCTGTACGGGTTGTGGGGGGGGGGGGTGGGTGCATGCTCGCCCCCCTGCTGACCCATGCTGTGATTGGACACCACACGAGTTTGTCAGGAGGGTGGGCGGTACAGCCAAGGTAGGCGATGTACCTGTACAGGTTGTGGGGGGGTGTGCGCGCTCGCCCCCCTGCTGACTAATGCTGTGATTGGACACCTCACGAGTTTGTCAGGAGGGTGGGCGGTACAGCCAAGGTAGGCGATGTACCTGTACGGGTTGTGGGGGGGGGGGGTGGTGCATGCTCGCCCCCCTGCTGACCCATGCTGTGATTGGACACCGCACGAGTTTGTCAGGAGGGTGGGCGGTACAGCCAGGGTAGGCGATGTACCTGTACGGGTTGTGGGGGGGGGGGGTGTGCGTGCTCGCCCCCCTGCTGACTAATGCTGTGATTGGACACCTCACGAGTTTGTCAGGAGGGTGGGCGGTACAGCCAAGGTAGGCGATGTACCTGTACAGGTTGTGGGGGGGGGGGGTGCGTGCTCGCCCCCCTGCTGACCCATGCTGTGATTGGACACCACACGAGTTTGTCAGGAGGGTGGGCGGTACAGCCAAGGTAGGCGATGTACCTATACGGTTTGTGGGGGGGGGTGGGTGCGTGCTCGCCCCCCTGCTGACCCATGCTGTGATTGGACACCGCATGAGTTTGTCAGGAGGGTGGGCGGTACAGCCAAGCTAGGCGATGTACCTGTACGGGTTGTGGGGGGGGGGGGGTGTGTGCTCGCCCCCCTGCTGACTAATGCTGTGATTGGACACCGCATGAGTTTGTCAGGAGGATTCAGCCAATGATTTTTTCTGAAACCTGCTAATCGGCTGTGGCCAGTCACAACGCAGAGTTCTGTGTTTACAAAAACACAAAACCAGAGATCTGGCTGTTTGTTCTACCTGAAAAGCAGGGAGAAAATACAGCCAGATCTGTGAATAAAAGCCGCACACATTACACTTGTTAGGCACACAGTTATTATTTATTTTTTATTTATTTCAGGTGCTTATATAGCACCGTCAATTTACGCAGCACTTTACATATATATTGTACATTCACATCAGTCCCCGTCCCCGAGGGGCGTACAATCTAAGGTCCCTAATTCACATTCATACATTCTGGGGCCAATTTAGACAGGAGCCAATTCACCTACCAGCCTGTCTTTGGGGTGTGGGAGGAAACCGGAGTACCTGGGGGAAACCCACGCAGGCACAGGGAGAACATGCAAACTCCAGGCAGGTGGTGCCGTGGTTGGGATTCGAACCCATGACCTTAGTACTGCCAGGTGGAAGTGCTAACCATTTAGCCACTGTGCTAACCCCTTCATTTCCCCTTGATGTTAACCCCTTCCCAGCCAGTGTCATTAGTGCAGTGTATGGTATGCAGCATTATGTCTGATCCCTGTATTGGTGTCTGTGTCCCTCCCAGTCAGTGTCATGTGTACAGTATTCTGTTTGATCCCTGTATTCGTGTCACTGGCAGTGAGGGGGACACTGATGGAGGGACCTCTAATGAGGGGGACACTGATGAAGGGACCTCTAATGAGGGGGACACTGATGGAGAAACCTCTGAGGGGGACACTGATGGAGAAACCTCTGAGGGGGACACTGATGGAGGGACCACTAATGAGGGGGACACTGACGGAGGGACCTCTAATGAGGGGGACACTGATGGAGGGACCTCTAATGAGGGGGACACTGATGGAGGGACCTCTAATGAGGGGGACACTGATGGAGGGACCTCTAATGAGGGGGACACTGATGGAGAAACCTCTGAGGGGGACACTGATGGAGGGACCACTAATGAGGGGGACACTGACGGAGGGACCTCTAATGAGGGGGACACTGATGGAGAAACCTCTGAGGGGGACACTGACGGAGGGACCTCTAATGAGGGGGACACTGACGGAGGGACCTCTAATGAGGGGGACACTGACGGAGGGACCTCTAATGAGGGGGACACTGACGGAGGGACCTCTAATGAGGGGGACACTGACGGAGGGACCTCTAATGAGGGGGACACTGACGGAGGGACCTCTAATGAGGGGAACACTGACGGAGGGACCTCTAATGAGGGGGACACTGACGGAGGGACCTCTAATGAGGGGGACACTGACAGAGGGACCTCTAATGAGGGGGACACTGACGGAGGGGCACCCTGATGGGGGGACCTCTAATGAGGGGGACACTGACGGAGGGACCTCTAATGAGGGGGACACTGACGGAGGGACCTCTAATGAGGGGGACACTGACGGAGGGGCACCCTGATGGGGGGACCTCTAATGAGGGGGACACTGACGGAGGGACCTCTAATGAGGGGGACACTGACGGAGGGACCTCTAATGAGGGGGACACTGACGGAGGGACCTCTAATGAGGGGGACACTGACGGAGGGACCTCTAATGAGGGGGACACTTAATGAGGGGCACCCTGATGGGGGGACCTCTAATGAGGGGGACACTGACGGCGGGACCTCTAATGAGGTGGACACTGACGGCGAGACCTCTGAGGGGGACACTGACGGCGGGGCCTCTGAGGGGGAGAACGCTGACTGGAGGGACCTTCTGAGGGGGAAAACCGCCGGCGGCGGGACCTCTGAGGGGGGAAAGCTGCCGTCGGCGGGACCTCTAACGAGGGGGGCCCTTTTTGGAGGGGAAGGTGAACTTGC
Organism: Staurois parvus; assembly: GCF_062004578.1. Lineage (NCBI taxonomy): Eukaryota > Metazoa > Chordata > Amphibia > Anura > Ranidae > Staurois > Staurois parvus. Next base: position 3,274 of record NW_028318418.1, read on the forward strand.
CGTTTTTAGGAAGTTCCGTCTTTGTTTTGTTATTGGGCCATAAGGTTTGTGGATTTCCCGTTAGGCCCTTGACTAACCTCCCAGTTCTCCTCCGCAGGTACGAATCGTTGGTGGGAACGATCAAAAAGAAATTTGCAAAGAAGAGAGACCACAAAGCTATACAAGAAGAGGATGAAAATCATAATATCACAAGCCGCAAAACCAAGAAAGGCTTCATCAAGCCCCAAGACTGAACTCCGCTCTGTTTCAAGAGACGGTTATTTACAATTGTACAGTTCAATCAATATTTTATTACCCGGGGTTTTTGGGGGGGAGGGGGTGGGGGAGGGTGTTTATTTTTACTATTGTAAAAAAAAAAAAAGTTTTTATTATGCTTTTGGAAAACCTTGATGGTGCCTTCAGAACCGGTGTGGCCACCCAGTGTGAGAGCGTTTGGGGGAAGACTCGGGCCATTGGCTGATGACGGCATTGCTCTGTGCATTCTCCCTGCTGTGGATCTCCAAATGGTTGATTGAAATGTAGAAATGCAGCAAGGACACTGAGCCCTGGGTCACAGCGCTGCGACTGCAGGGGCCACACGCGATTCACAAATAATGTATTTCTATGGCACGGTCTTAATCCGTGTGATTTCAAAAATCGTTTTGGCTCTCCTTTTTTCAGATTTCATTGCGACTTGTATTGATTCCTGTTAAATGAAGTTGCAAGCCGCAGTGAAATCGGCGGTACAAATCGCACTGATCTGCAGCTTTGAAAGGGCGCTGCTTCAAGTGAAATGGCGTGATTTCAGAGTTGCGTTCAGTGGGAACCAGGGCTTAAAGATGACATGTTAGCCTTTTATTTTAGCTTTTTTTTTTTTTAATTTTTTTTTTTTTAGACTTGTCGAACTGTTTTTCTAAATATACAAAGAAAAATGTCAAAATATATAGTAGAAGTATTTTTCTTAAAGGGATAGTTTACCTTTTCCAAAAAGCTGCCTATGCAGGTAAGGGGGGGGGGGAATCTGTAGAAAAAAAAACAAACTGCAGCTCTGACTACAGTTGAATAATGACCTGGTTATAGGTGTCGGCCATTTATATACCTATATATAGCGTTGCATAAATTGATGGCGCTATACAAGTACAAAGAAATAATAAATTACCGCTCATCTCCACCATCAGGGTGAGCTCTCAGATGCTGAGTTCAGAGCCACTACTTCGGGGGAGGGGGAAGAGCATGCGAGGGGCTAAGCTCACTCCTGTGATGGTGGAGGTGAGCTGCAATTTATTATTTTTGTACTTGTATAGCGCCATCAATCTATGCAGTGCTCATATATATATATATATATATATATAACATTTACATCAGTCCCCGCCTCCGAGGAGTGTACATATTTATATATTTTACATTCACATCAGTCCCCGCCTCCGAGGAGCGTACAATCTAAGGTCCCTAACTCACATTCATACATACACATACTAGGGACAATTTAGACCATACTAGAGCCAATTAACCTCCCAGCATGTCTTTGGAGTGTGGGAGGAAACCCACGCAGGCACAGGGAGAACATGCAAACTCCAGGCAGGTGGTGCCGTGGCTGGGATTTGAACCAACGACCCTGGTACTGCCAGGCGGAAGTGCTAACCATTTATCCACTGTGCTGCCCATGACTAGGCCTCACTTATCAGCGTCCTGGGAGTATTCCAGTCAGGCTTCTTGAGGTACGTAAATGGCCTACACCTATAGCAAGGGTGGTAATCGGCTTTAGTCAGACAGTTTCCCATGATCCACAGACACCTGTTATCTGCATAGGCGAGGTGAACAAACCCTTTACAATATTACCACCTCACAGAAACAAGCATTTCATTTACAGCATAGAACTGCCCTCAGAATGGGTGTCAAGGGAAGTCGGAGTTGGGCCGATCCCTGGACCACTGTGATCACACAGAGCATCGCTCCGATCCATCCTGGAAGGAAAATAAAGAATAGTCAGGATTTCAGATCCTTGGACCACTGTGATGACACAGAGCATCGCTCCGATCCATCCTGGAAGGAAAATAAAGAATAGTAGGGATTTCAGATCCTTGGACCACTGTTATGGCACAGTGCATCGCTCTGATCCATCCTGGAAGGAAAATAAAGAATAGTAGGGATTTCAGATCCTTGGACCACTGTTATGGCACAGTGCATCGCTCTGATCCATCCTGGAAGGAAAATAAAGAATAGTAGGGATTTCAGATCCTTGGACCACTGTTATGGCACAGTGCATCGCTCCGATCCATCCTGGAAGGAAAATAAAGAATAGTAGGGATTTCAGATCCTTGGACCACTGTTATGGCACAGTGCATCGCTCCGATCCATCCTGGAAGGAAAATAAAGAATAGTAGGGATTTCAGATCCTTGGACCACTGTTATGGCACAGTGCATCGCTCTGATCCATCCTGGAAGGAAAATAAAGGAGAAGAGTTGCGATTTCAGATCCGTGGACCACTGTGACAGCACAGAGCATCACTCCGATCCATCCTGGAAGGAAAATAAATGAGAAGAGTAGGGATTTCAGATCCCCAGACTGTAGCACCAACTGCATGGGCACTGATAGCTCATCACCCATGGAGGTAAGTACAGTGGGGACCGGTGGATGGGGGAGGGGAGGAAAGGTCTACAGTGTTCACCTTTTTTCATTTTTTTTTTTTTTTCTCTGAAACGGTGAACTAACCCTTCAAGTTTTAGCTCCGGCAATGACCTTTGTATCGCGCTGATGAGCCAATAAAGTCATTTTTTTTTTTATATTTAGAAAGGACAACTCGTTCTTATTAACTCCGGAGTTTTGTCCTGTCACATCTACTGAATGTTCCCGCATCAATTACCAGCTCAATTATTCACATGTTGTAAATGCGACTCTTTTCAAACCCTGAATATTTATCAGCCGGGAAAAAAAAAACCTTTTGAAAGCGGAAATGCTACTGAAGACGGGAACATTCTTCGGTTTTGATGTAAATATGTATTAAGTTGCCTTTTTATTTTTTTTTTCTTTAATACAGGGAAGGAATCTTTGGAGCTGCTTGTTACCTATTTTTGGTGTTTTGACATTTTGTTACAGAAAAGTTGTCAGAATTATTTCTGAAATGACATTTATTACCCATTAATAGCTGACCTGTTAGTCCTGGATATGCGTGCCTTTCCGGTAGTCCATGTATTGAAAAGCCGTTGCCTTGTTCCTGCAAGTATTTGGCTGAATGGGTCAAATATTTCTCCCCAAGCTCCAGCTGTGGTCCCATCCACTCTGACGCCTCATGGACCGCATGGTGTCGGATAGGAACAGAAGGGGTTAAAAGTTCACTAAGAACACTGAAGATGGCTGCTCTTCTGAACCAGCTCTTGAGTAACCTAATGCAAATACCAAAATTAAATAGAAGAGGGCGCCACCATCTAAGTGTAGGCAATTTATTAAAAGCAGGATTTCCCTCGCTGCATCAATAGGAAGGTCAGCTTATCGTAAAATCCAAGTTGGACCTTCTGTGGAGCGGCTCTGGTCTGCAGGGATCAGCAGGGAGGTGGCTGGCAAATGGAGAGCGGCACTGAGAAGCTGCTGGTGTGGGGAGGATGATCGCTGTCAGCCTGGAATGCAAACCTCTTGTGATGCGGCTTCCGGGATCACATCAGCCAGCTTGGCTAGAGTCGGATCCTCCTTTTGTGCTTGACAAAGGGGCGATCCTAGTCCTGGAACATGTAGCCACGCCCTCTGCTGACATAGTGACATCATCGCTGAGACGGTCGATCTCATTATTTTATGATCAGCTGACCTTCTTATTGCAGCGAGTTCTCATTTATAATACTTATTTGTAATAAATTGTCTACACTTTGATGGTGGCGCCCTCTTCTGTTTAAGTTTAATAAGCAGCCCCCAGGATTACTTCTGCTGGTCTCCAACCTGTCATTTCACCATCCCGCTTTACTGATGTCGTCATGTACAGTGCAGGAGCAGGAACCATCACTAGTCCATAAGGAGCAGGAACCATCACTAGTCCATAAGGAGCAGGAACCATCACTAGTCCATAAGGAGCAGGAACCATCACTAGTCCATAAGGAGCAGGAACCATCACTAGTCCTGCATTGTACATGATGACACCCAGCCACGTCAAAATATTATCTGTGCTTTTTGTAATCCTTAAATCCCCTCTGAGGTTCTGTATGTACAGAATGTAATGAGGTCATTTCATCTCATTAAATTGTTTTCAAGAAATGTTGTTGCCTGTTTTGTTTTTTTAACGTCACCTACTGCTTTTCCTGTCTACTTTTTTTTTTTTTTTTTTTTTTTTTAATTCAATACAAAACTCAAAGCAATGGGCTAAGACAGGGATGCACCGATACCAGTGTCAGTGCCGATTTACACAACTGAAACGACCTGTCAGAGCAGTGACACCTCCCTTTTTATTATTGGTTGGCTGAGTCTGAGATTTCAATTGGACAACTGCCATCTTTTTGGTTAGCCCATAGTGCCTTGGGGGATCCTCTGTCTTGTATTGTTCAAGTGGACAACTGTCATCTTTTTGGTTAGCCACCGATACCAGTGTCAGTGCCGATACCGAGTACTCACGAAAATGCTCCCGATACCTGGAGCGTGCGGGAAACCTCCCTGCACTGATCCCCTGCTGTCACACAAGGAAAAGCTGCGGCTTTCTGTTCTCTGTGCACGGATGACAATACGAGCTAAGTGGCTTTTGATTGGTCAGCATTGTCACATACTGACCATTCAGAGGTTATGTAGCCAGTGCTGTCATCCCTGCAAGGAGAAAAGGGCCGCAGGGATTTCAAATCCCCAGACCAGTGAAGTGGCTTTCTCTCCTTTCCTTGCAAGGAAGACAGTACAGTCTAGGCGGCTTTTGATTGGTCAGCACTGACACATGCTGATCATTCAGAAGCTGTGTAGCCCGTGCTATCATCTCTGCAAGGAGAGGAGAGAAAACCGCTTCACAGGTCTGGGAATTTGAAATCTCCACGGTTTTCTCTCCTCAGTGCAGGGATGACAGCACGGGCTAGACGGTTTTGGATTGGTCAGCATGTTTACATGCTGACCATTCAGAAGTTGTGTAGCCTGTACTGTCATCTCTGCAAGGAGAAAAGAGAAAGCTGCTAGGATTTCAAATCCCCAGACTTGTGAAGCGGCTTTCTCTTCTCTCCTTGCAAGGATGACAGTACTGGTTAGGCGGCTTTTGATTGCTCAGCACCGTCGCGTGCTCGCTATTCAGAAGCTGTGTAGCCCGTGCTGTCATCCCTGCAAGGAGAGGAGAAAAATCCGCTTCACAGGTCTGGGGATTTGACATCTCCGCGGTTTTCTCTCCTCAGTGCAGGGATGACTCCAGCCTCAGTCCACTCCTTGTGAAAGTCCCCAACACTTTTGAATGGCCTTTTCCTGACAATCCTCTCCAGGCAGCGGTCATCCCTGCTGCTTGTGCACCTTTTTCTTCCACACTTTTCCCTTCCATATAACTTTCTATTAATGTGCTTTGATACAGCACTTTGGGAACTTCCAACTTCTTCTGCAATTCCCTTTTGAGGCTTTCCCTCCTTTATGGAGGGTGTCAGTGATGGTGTCAGGTCAGCAGTCTTTCCCATGATTGTGATTCCTACTGAACCAGACTGAGAGACCATTTAAAGGCTCAGGAACCCTTTGCAGGTGTTATGGCTGAATGAGCTGATTAGAGTGGGACACTTTGAGCCGAGATTATTCCACCTTTTATTCCTCATTTTCTGAGATTGTGGATTTGGGGTTTTCATGAGCTGTAAGCCATAATCCTCACAATGATGACAAATCACGGCTGGAACTATCTTGCTTTGCATGGAATGAGTCTCATATATTAGTTTCACCTTTTAAGTTGCTGCACTGAAATAAATCAACGAATGCACCAGATTCTCATTTTTAGAGTTTCACCTGTATATGGCACTGATAGGCAGCACTGATAGGCGGCACTGCCTGGCATTGATAGGTGACACTGAAAGGCAGCTCAGATGGGCACTGATATGTGGCATTGATGTGCACTGATGGGCACTGACAGGTGACATTGATGAGCACTGACAGATGGCACTGCTGGGGCTACACTGATCATCAGGGCACACTGATGATCAGTGTAGATGTTCTCTGAGGAATGCCGATTACCGGCTCTCCTCTCTTCTCCTCTGTCAGCGTGACAGCTCATGAGGAGAGAAATGCCGATAACCGGCATTTCCCTATTTACATGCGATCAGCTGTGATTGGACCCAGGTGCTCACATGACCGAGCCAACATCTCCAAGGGACACAGCGCACCACCAATCGCCGTGCTGCACACGCCCAGAGCCGTGTACGCGCGGTTAGAGTGGGAGGATGTCATATGACGTCCTCCCAGAACGAGAGAACCACCTTGTGCCCGTCATTACCTTATATGGCAGTCAAAAAACGCTTCTAAACGCACAAACTAGTTATGCAAACGCGGCTAAACAGACGTTTTTTTTTAACCTACGTTTTCCAGCAGTCAGTTTCCATCGTTCAGAAACATCCCGTGTACACGGGGCCTCACTCCATCATGTAGAACATCTCCGAACTCCAGATCTGTTCCCGTTTCTGTCTGCTGATCTGCCTTGTCATCCTGGATCCTGTATTCTAGTAATGAAATGCTCACAATAAAGCCATCTTGTGTTTTTTTGTTTTTGTTTTTTTTTGTCCTTTTCACAGGGACGTGGCAGGCGAGAGCGATTCCTTCTGCTAGGAACTTGATAACATAACGAAATTCTCACTTAGAACAAAGCGGAGAAGAGACTTTTTTTCATGAAACAATAAATGTGCTCAGCTATTGTCTCTCTATTTTTGAAGGCATTTGTGTTTCGGGAGTTTTTAGGAAGTTAATGATGTGCTTTCAGGAACGAACTGTATTTAGCAGCTGATGCGACGTTGTAATGACCTATTCACACCTCAGACCTCTCCCACACTTGGAAACAAAAAATATGTTAATGCTCATTCACACCTCAAACTCCTCATGAAGACCCCCTGCAAGGTGGCCTTAATGACTCCACCAGACACCTTTCCCACCCTTGGAAACAAAAGAAATGTTAATGAGCAACCCACACCTTAGACCTCTCCCACCCTTGGAAACAAAAGAAATGTTAATGAGCAACCCACACCTCAGACCTCTCCCACCCTTGGAAACAAAAGAAAGGTTCATGACCATTCACACCTCAGACCTCTCCCACCCTTGGAAACAAAAGAAATGTTAATGAGCAACCCACACCTCAGACCTCTCCCACCCTTGGAAACAAAAGAAATGTTAATGAGCAACTCACACCTCAGACCTCTCCCACCCTTGGAAACAAAAGGAATGTTAATGAGCGACTGGAATCTCAAACCTCTCCCACCCTTGGAAACAAAAGAAATGTTAATGACCATTCACAACTTAGACCTCTCCCACCATTGGAAACAAAAGATATGTTAAAGCACATTCACACCTCAGACCTCTCCCACCCTTGAAAACAAAAGATATGTTAATGTCCATTCACACCTCAAATTCCTCATGAAGACCCCCTGCCAGGTGACCTTAATGACTCCACCAGACACCTTTCCCACCCTTGGAAACAAAAGAAATGTTAATGAGCAACTCACACTTAGCTAATGTCAACACATACTGCTGTCTCTGCTTCTACTCTCTGTATTTCTCTGAAACAGTCTGAAATAGTTCCTAATTTACCACTTTTCAGTGCATTCTGGGCATTTGGGAGGTTCTCCTGTGCTTATCTTTAAAAACAGCTTCTAAACGCAAACGCTTAACCTACGTTTTCCAGCATTCAGTTTCCATCGTTCAGAAACATCCCGTGTACACGGGGCCTCACTCCATCATGTAGAACATCTCCGAACTCCAGATCTGTTCCTGTTTCTGTCTACTGATCTCCATTGTCATCCTGGATCCTGTATTCTAGTAATGAAATGCTCACAATAAAGCCATCTTGTGTTTTTTTGTTTTTGTTTTTTTTTGTCCTTTTCACAGGGACGCGGCAGGCGAGAGCGATTCCTTCTCTTAGGAGCCTGATAACATAACGAAATTCTCACTTAGAACAAAGCAGAGAAGAGACTTTTTTTTCATGAAACAATAAATGTGCTCGGCTATTGTCTCTCTATTTTTGAAGGCATTTGTGTTTCGGGAGTTTTTAGAAAGTTAATGATGTGCTTTCAGGAACGAACTGTATTTAGCAGCCGATGCGACGTTATGTAAAAGCGACGAGTGCTTGGCAGAGTTAAGTGGTGGGATGATTGGCAGGCGGCTATCCAGCGCGCATCTAATTGTGAGTTCTTTATGGAGCTAATGCGGTCTATTGTTCCGACGCGCGCTTTTGTTTCAGGTATGTAATGCGGGGAGATGATGAGGACGTCGACCCTCCTTGAAGTGGCTTCTTCATAATATTCGATTCTAATACACACTTGATTGAAAATACCAAATAGATGAAGGGCCGCGTTTGTTGTTTTTTTTTTTTTTTGGCACTGATCGTTTTTAAACATTTTATTTGATGCTCAGATTTCCCCCGTTCTGTGATGGCTCGCATTTAAAGTGACATTAAACCCAAAAGGAAACATTTATTATATTCTTAGATGTGGTGGCTGCATTCGTTTTCTTTTTTTTAGGCTTTCTTTCTTTTATTTTCACCCGGTGATTTGGCCAGTAAGTCTGTTGTTTTTCAACAGAACAAGCTTTCCTACAAATGTATATGTTAGAGATGAGACAAGCCATTTATCACTGACAGGGGTGCTTACAATGACCAGCTTTTAGTCATGCAAAACGATGATTATTGTACCAGCAATGCTTTGAGCTGTCACAAATGGGTTAAGTTAATGATGGCTGTGAACACTAGTTAACTGTGATTGGCTGCAGCTAATCACATGGTACAGGGTGCTGTGACTGGCCTAGGTACCAGGTGATATCTGTGGGCCAATCACAGTTAACTAGTACAGGAAACAAATGTTAGGAAAATACCTGTAGAGAGTGGAGACCAATGGCTGAGAACGTCAGGCTTAAGTTCCTAAGAGGTTGAATTGTCTGAGCCACTAGATAGATGATCGGTGTCAGAGTCACTAGCCAAAATCGATGCAGGAGAAGAGTTTTGCAGTCGGGGTCACTAGCCAAGGTCGATGCAGGAGAAGCGTTTTGCAGTCGGGGTCACTAGCCAAAGTCGATGCAAGAGAAGAGTTTCATAGTTGGGGTCATTAGCCAAGGTTGATGCAGAAGAAGAGTTTCGTTGTCAGGGTCACAAGCCAAGGTCGATGCAGGAGAAGACTTTTTCAGTTGGGGTCACTTGCCAAGGTCGATGCAGGAGAAGAGTTTCGTAGTCGGCTCACAAGCCAAGGTCGATGCAGGAGAAAAGTTTTGCAGTCGGGGTCACAAGCCAAGGTCAATGCAGGAGAAGAGTTTCGTTGTCAGGGTCACAAGCCAAGGTCGATGCAGGAGAAGAGTTTCGTAGTTGGGTCACAAGCCAAGGTTGATGCAGGAGAAGAGTTTCGTAGTCAGGGTCACAAGCCAAAGTCGATGCAGGAGAAGAGTTTTACCGTCGGGGTCACAAGCCAAGGTCGATGCAGAAGAAGTTTTGCAGTTGGGATCACAAGCCAAGGTTGATGCAGGAGAAGAGTTTCGTAGTCAGGGTCGCTAGCCAAAATTGATGCAGGAGAAGAGTTTTACCGTCGGGGTCACAAGCCAAAGTCGATGCAGGAGAAGAGTTTCGTAGTCAGGGACACAAGGCAAGGTTGATGCAGGAGAAGAGTTTCGTAGTCAGGGTCACTAGCCAAAATTGATGCAGGAGAAGAGTTTTACCGTCGGGGTCACAAGCCAAGGTCAATGCAGAAGAAGAGTTTCGTAGTCGGGGTCACAAGCCAAGATCGATGCAGGAGAAGAGTTTTGCAGTCTGTGTCACAAGCCAAGGTCGATACAGAAGAAGAGGTTCATAGTTGGGGTCATTAGCCAAGGTCAATGCAGGAGAAGAGTTTCGTAGTCGGGGTCACAAGCCAAGGTCGATTCCAAGAGGAACCACAATAATCTGGAAACAGGAAGTGCAGAGGCATGGCTTTAATCAGAAAGTGAATAGAAGGAGCAAAGAGTTCAAGTCAGGATCATCCAAGGTTTGTTCAGAGAACTGTCCAGCATTCCAGGTGACTCAACAAGAAGAGACCTTCCCTGACACAGTAGAGGTCTTGGGTTCAAACCCAGTCCCTGACAGCAAAGCTAATTACATGGTACAGGGCGCTGTGACTGGCCTAGGTAACATGATAGCTGTGGGCCAATCACAGCTAACTAGTAAAAGAAGCAAATGTTAGACAAATACACAAATTGCTAATCAGCCAATCACTTGGCAGCAACTCCATGCATTTAGGCATCCAGATGTAATGAAGACGACTTGCTGAAGTTCAAACCGAGCATCAGAATGGGGAAGAAAGGGGATTTGAGTGACTTTGAACAAGACATGGTTGTTGGTGCCAGATGGGCTGGTCTGAGTATTTAAACAACTGCTGTTCTACTGAGATTTTCACGCACAACCATCTCTAGGGTTTACAGAGAATGGTCCAAAAAAGAGAAAATATCCAGCGAGTGGCAGTTGTGTGGAGGAAAAGCCTTGTTGATGTCAGAGATCAGAGGAGAATGGGCAGACTAGCTGGAGATGATAGAAAGGCAACAGTAACTCCCATAACCCCGCGTTACACCCAAGGTATGCAGAACACCATCTCTGAACGTACAACACGTACACCTTGAAGCAGATGGGCTACAGCAGCAGGGGACCATATCGGGTGCAACTCCTATCATCCTATGAGCTAAGAACAGGAAACGGAGGCAACAATTTGCACAGGATCACCAGATTGGACAATAGAAGTTTGGAAAACCATTGCCTGGTCTGATGAGTCTCAATTTCAGCTGCAACGTTCAGATGGTGGGGTCAGAATTTGGTGTAAACAACATGAAAGCATGGATCCATCCTGCCTTGTATCAACGGTTCAGGCTGGTGGTGGTGTCATGGTGTGGTGGATCCATCCTGCCTTGTATCCATGGTTCAGGCTGGTGGTGGAGGTGTCATGGTGTGGTGGATCCACCCTGCCTTGTATCAACGGTTCAGGCTGGTGGTGGTGGTGTCATGGTGTGGTGGATCCATCCTGTCTTTTATCCATGGTTCAGGCTGGTGGTGGTGGTGTCATGGTGTGGTGGATCCATCCTGTCTTGTATCCATGGTTCAGGCTGGTGGTGGTGGTGTCATTGTGTGGTGCATCCATCCTGCCTTGTATCCATGGTTCAGGCTGGTGGTGGTGGTGGTGTCATGGTGTGGTGGATCCATCCTGTCTTGTATCCACGGTTCAGGCTGGTGGTGTCATGGTGTGGGGGAGATTTTCATGGCACACTTTTGGCCCCTTAGTACCAATTGAGTATTGTTTAAATGCCACAGCCTACCTGAGTATTGTTGCTGACCATGTCCATCCCTTTATAACTCCAGTGTCCCCATCTTCTGATGGCCCCTTCCAGCAGGATGATGTGCCATGTCACGAAGCTCAAATTATCTCACACCGGTCTTGAACATGACAATGAAATCACTGGACTCCAATGGCCTCCACAGTCACCAGATCTCCATCAAACAGAGCACTTTGGGATGATGGTGGAACCAGAGATTCCCATCATGGATGTGCAGCCAACAAATCTGCAGCAACTGCGTGAAGCTATCATCTCAATATGGAGCAAAATCTGAGGAATGTTTCCAATATCTTGTTGAATCTATTCCACGAAGAATGAAGGCAAAAGGGGGTCCAACCCGGGACTAGCAAGGTGGTCCTAATAAAGTGCCCGCTGAGTGTATATACTGTATATTTTAGATCACAAGCCCCCTCCTTTTGGATTTTGACAAGACTGAAAGCTTGTCATTCTGCACACGAGATTCCCCGATCCATGGCAACCAGCATCTAAGACGTACGTAGAAGACCCCCTTATATTTTAATGTGATATTACTTTATTTTCTGCTGAAGAGTAAAATTTTATGAAATATTGACCCAGAAGCACAGAAAATCCAGCCATCCCCCCTGTCTGAGTGCCTGTATTAGGACAGCTAGTCTAGATGCTGAGTTAAAGCTTTCTTGCAAAATTGTTTTTTTTTTTTTTTTTTTTATCGCTTAAGAAAAGAAAAAAGGAAGCCGAAGAAGAAAACGCCGGGCTCAGCAAAATCTCGAAATTGTTCTATTAAGCTCAAACACGAAGATGTGAAACCATCTGGAACGTGTCAAAGTCAAAAGTGACACACAATGAGATTTTCTGGCCCACATGTGATAAATCTATCTATAAACTTGCTGGTGGGGGGAGGGGCTTGCAATTCACTCGGTTGAAAGTGATCCTGTAGCTTTATTAACAGGTGGAAAAAAACACGTCAACACGCTAGGCGCAGGAAGTGGTTTTTGCGTGCACGGGACGTACCGTATCTATGGATGTAACGCCCTCCTGGGCTGTTCCGTAAATCGAGTTGTGTAATCACAGGACCAAGGCTTGTTTCTTTTGGTCGACTCAGACTTCACAGGCTGGGAGTTTGATTGCTTCCCCCTAGAAGAAGCTTCTAAAAATTAGGGAGGGAGAATTCAAATAGCCGGCATGAATATTTAGAAGGGCCTAGCCAATCGCTGGAGGCGAAGGGGTGCTCAGATGATGGCTGGGTTTCTGCTAAATAGTACAACAAAATGGCCACTGGCTCAGTCTATAACTGACCTTCTCAGCAAGGAGCACACGGAAGGGTGATGCATGTTGAGCAGAGGGACCGTGCGGGCACTGCAGGATTTCAGTCCTTGTCGGCGTAGTGTGTTACCAATTGTTTTCTTGGTGACTGTGGTCCCAGCTGCCTGGAGATCATTGACAAGATCCTCACGTGTAGTTCTGGGATGATTCCTCACTGTTCTCATGATCGTTTGACAACTCGAACTTTCAGCTCCCTCCACAGATTTTCAATTGGATGAAGGTGTGGAGATTGGTTAGGCCAGTCCAGGACCTTATTGTGCTTCTTCTTGAGCCGCTCCTTTGTTGCCTTGGCCGTGTGTTTTGGGTCATTGTCATGCTGGAACACCCATTCACCACCCATTTTCAATGCCCTGGCTGAGGGAAGAAGGTTCTCACCCAAGATTTGATGGTACATTGCCCCGTCCATCATCCCTTTGATGCAGTGCAGTTGTCCTGTCCACTTAGCAGAAAAAAAAACCCCAAAGCAGAATGTTTCCACCACCATGTTTCACAGTTGGGATGGTGTTCTTGGGGTCATAGGCAGCATTCCTCCTCCTCCAAACACGGCGAGTTGAGTTGATTCCAAAGAGCTGGATTTTGGTCTCATCTGACCACAACACTTCCCACCAGTCCTCCTCCATCATTCAGATGTTCAGTGGCAGACTTCAGACGGGCCTGGACATGTGCTTTCTTGAGCAGAGGGACCTTGCGGGCACTGCAGGATTTCAGTCCTTGTCGGCGTAGTGTGTTACCAATTGTTTTCTTGGTGACTGTGGTCCCAGCTGCCTGGAGATCATTGACAAGATCCTCACGTGTAGTTCTGGGATGATTCCTCACTGTTCTCATGATCATTGACACTCCACGAGGTGAGATCTTGCATGGTGCACCAGACCTAGGGAGACTGACACTTGTTTTGTGTTTCTTCCATTTGTGAATGATTGCACCAACTGTTGTCACCTTCTCACCAAGCTGCTTGGCCATAGTTTGGTAGCCCAGTCCAGCCTTGTGTAGGTCTACCATCTTGTCCCTGACATCCTTGGACAGCTCTTTGGTCTTTGCCATGGTGGAGAGTTTGGAATCTGATGGTTTGATGGCTCCTGTGGACAGGTGTCTTTTATACAGGTAACACAATGAGATTAGCAGCACTTCCTTTAAGAGACTGCTTCTAATCTCAGCTTGTTACCTGTATGAGAGACACCTGGGAGCCAGAAATCCTGCTGAATGATAGGGGATCCAATCCTTCTTTCCCTCATGAACATGCAGATCCGTCATCATTTGTTAGACGCATTTCTGCTGAATTTGTTGTTGTATTCTGTCTCTCAGTGTTACAATACACCGAACATTCGATTTTTAGACCGATCGTTTCTTTTGAATTTTTTGTTGCTCTTCTGTCTCTCAGTGTTACAATACACCAAACATTCGATGTTTAGACCGATCATTTCTGTGTGAGGGGCGAACATTCAACATCAGCAGGGGAGCAAATACTTATTTCCTTCACTGTAGTTCCTAAGTCTCCCATTTTAAGTGCCCCCATAGTAGAGGCGCATGCATTTAATGGATAGACCAAGGGCGGTGCCGTGACGAGGCTGTGTGGCTTACGCATGTATTTGCAAATGTGTGCCAACTAAACCCCTGTTTTTATATTTCAATTTTTTTATTAATTTATAAACCATTTAAAACAAGAGCAACAAACCACGCCCACTCAGGGGCTATCAATTGTACATAAAAAATAAATAAAAAAAACAGTCCTCTAACACCAACAGAGCAAAAGGTGCGCCCACGCCCGGCTATCAATGGCACACAAATAACAAAACATTAGTATAACACCGACAGTAACTCAAACTAAAGACAGCTATCCACCGCCACACCAAAAACAAACAGAAATAAAAGGACTAGCCGGGGGGGGGGGGGGGGGGGAGCGTGGGAAGGGCACATTGCAACCAAGGCTCCCATATTTCCAAGAATTTCCATTGGGAGTCGTTACAGATACTCGACATCTGTTCATTGAGCGTCATGGTGGTCATACGGTCCCCCTGAAGAGGGACAAACGGGCGCTACCAGGCCTGAGCAATTGTTCTAGTGGCCAGCAAAAACAAATAGGAAGCCAACTTCTGCTGGTGAGCCAAGAGGCCCGGTATGGGACAATGCCCAAATTCTGACATGTTCAGATTTCTGGGAAAATCAGCGAGCCAATCCCACAAGCAGGAAATGACATTTCTGGGGGGAGCTCTGTATACCATCTATGTACAGAACGCCTCCAGGCGGCCATATTGTATTTTACAGAAAATAACAGCGGCTGCACTGAAAAGGAAAGTCGTTTTTTTATACCGTTTAATTATGATATGACTTGTGTAGCAATTTTTTTGTATTTGCTATTTTTTTTACCAATGAAAGTAGAGTTTTCCTTTTTAAGCTTTCAAAAAAAAAAAAAAAAAAGAGATTTGAACATTCAATTAAAGTTCATGTCCACATCTAGTATTTTTAGGACGACCTGCATGTCATGAAATCCCTTTCAGGGGGAGTCGCTGAATATTTTACCGGATCGGTTTTGTGTTAACAGATTTTCCAGCTGTAATCGTGACGTCCGCCTCGCTGGAATCAAATTCCCGGCTGCGTGCCGCTAATCCCTTTATAGGATGGTGTCATCTTAGCTCCGGGATTAATGTGTCCGGCACATATAATCCCTTCTCATTGCCTTCCTATGACAATCCGATTATCCCTCTCCTGACCCCGGGATCTCCGATTCAGGATTCTCCGAAGACGCTCCGTTCTCCGTCCGGGGAAAGCTGCCGACCAGCTGCAATCCATATGGATGAAAGACAAGTAATCAGCCAAATTGCAAATTGTAAGCAAAATGTATCAGTTTCTGAAAAAGCAGATGGTGGAGGTAACATCCGTGCAAGACGCTAACTACAGACTGAATATATATTTATATATACACTAGATTGCCAAAAGTATTGGGCCAGCCCTCCAAATCATGTGATTCAGGTGTTCCAATCCCCTCCACATCATGTGATTCAGGTGTTGCAATCCCCTCCATATCATTGGATTCAGGTGTTCCAATCCCCTCCATATCATTGGATTCAGGTGTTCCAATTCCCTCCATATCATTAGATTCAGGCGTTCCAATCCCCTCCAAATCATGTTATTCAGGTGCTCCAATCCCCTCCATATCATCTGATTCAGGTGTTCCAATCCCCTCCAAATCGTGATTCAGGTGTTCCAATCCCCTCCAAATCATTGGATTCAGGTGTTCCAATCCCCTCCATATCATGTGATTCAGGTGTTCCAATCCCCTCCAAGTCATGAGATTCAGGTGTTCCAATTCCCTCCATGTCATGTGATTCAGGTGTTCCAATCCCCTCCATATCATGTGATTCAGGTGTTCCAATCCCCTCCAAATCATTGGATTCAGGTGTTCCAATCCCCTCCATATCATGTGATTCAGGTGTTCCAATCCCCTCCATATCATGTGATTCTGGTGTTCCAATCCCCTCCATATCATTATATTCAGGTGTTAGGCGTTCCAATCCCCTCCATATCATGTGATTCAGGTGTTCCAATCCCTTCCATATCATGTGATTCAGGTGTTCCAATCCCCTCCATATCATGTGATTCAGGTGTTCCAATCCCCTCCAAATCATGTGATTCAGGTGTTCCAATCCCCTCCATATCATGTGATTCAGGTGTTCCAATCCCCTCCATATCATTGGATTCAGGTGTTCCAATCCCCTCCAAATCATTGGATTCAGGTGTTCCAATCCCCTCCAAATCATTATATTCAGGTGTTCCAATCCCCTCCATATCATGTGATTCAGGTGTTCCAATCCCTTCCATATCATGTGATTCAGGTGTTCCAATCCCCTCCATATCATGTGATTCAGGTGTTCCAATCCCCTCCAAATCATGTGATTCAGGTGTTCCAATCCCCTCCATATCATGTGATTCAGGTGTTCCAATCCCCTCCATATCATGGGATTCAGGTGTTCCAATCCCCTCCAAATCATGTGATTCAGGTGTTCCAATCCCCTCCAAATCATTATATTCAGGTGTTCCAATCCCCTCCATATCATGTGATTCAGGTGTTCCAATCCCTTCCATATCATGTGATTCAGGTGTTCCAATCCCCTCCAAATCATGGGATTCAGGTGTTCCAATCCCTTCCATATCATGTGATTCAGGTGTTCCAATCCCCTCCATATCATGTGATTCAGGTGTTCCAATCCCCTCCAAATCATTAGATTCAGGTATTCCAATCCTCTCCATGTCATGTGATTCAGGTGTTCCAATCACCTCCAAATCATTGGATTCAGGTGTTCCAATCCCCTCCATATCATGTGATTCAGGTGTTCCAATCCCCTCCATATCTTGTGATTCAGGTGTTCCAATCTCCTCCAAATCGTTGGATTCAGGTGTTCCAATCCCCTCCATATCATCTGATTCAGGTGTTCCAATCCCCACCAAATCAATGGATTCAGGTGTTCAAATCCCCTCCATATCATGTGATTCAGGTGTTCCAATCCCCTCCAAATCATTATATTCAGGTGTTCCAATCCCCTCCATATCATGTGATTCAGGTGTTCCAATCCCCTCCATATCATGTGATTCAGGTGTTCCAATCCCCTCCAAATCATTATATTCAGGTGTTCTAATCCCCTCCATGTCATGTGATTCAGGTGTTCCAATCCCCTCCATATCAATGGCACTTAAAGGAAAAAGCTGGGATGGAGCTGGGGAGCATAAAGTGCTGGGTCTGGAGGAGGACCAGAGGAGAGCTGGAGTCAGCTGCCAGAGTCTGCTGAAAGCTTAGACCAGGGGGGGTGATGATGAGGGGGTGCTGCAGCTGCACAGAGATGCTGGACCTGTAGGAAGAGTTATGTCCTTCTCTATTCTCTATGCTGCCATCTAGTGAGGGGGGAGGGTAGTGACGAGCCTCTATGGCTGCACAGAGAAGCGCAGGATCTGATGGAGGAGTTATGTGCTCTCTGCTGCTGACTGCAGAGACGAGGAGATGCTGCGACTGCACAGAGAGGTGCCGGACCTGTAGGAAGAGTTCTGTCCTCCTTCCTGCTGCTGACTGATGAGACAGTGGGGGGAAGGGGAGAGCAGTGACAAGCCTCTATGGCTGCACAGAGAAGCACAGGATCTGATGGAGGAGTTCTTTCCTCTCTGCTGCTGACTGCAGAGACGAGGAGATGCTGCGACTGCACAGAGAGGTGCCGGACCTGTAGGAAGAGTTCTGTTCTCCTCTATGCTGCCAACTGGTGAGGGGGGAGGGGGAGGGTAGTGACGAACCTCTATGGCTGCACAGAGAAGCACAGGATCTGATGGAGGAGTTCTTTCCTCTCTGCTGACAACTGCAGAGACAAGGTGGGGGCAGAGACGAGGAGGTACTGCGACTGCACAGAGAGGTGCTGGACCTGTAGGAAGAGTTCTGTCCTCCTCTATGCTGCCAACTGGTGGGGGAGGGTAGTGACAAGCCTCTATGGCTGCACAGAAAAGCACAGGATCTGATGGAGAAGTTCTGTGCTCTCTGCTGCTGACTGCAGAGACGAGGAGGTGCTGCGACTGCACAGAGAGGTGCCGGACCTGTAGGAAGAATGCTGTCCTCCTTCCTGCTGCTGACTGATGAGACAATGCAGGGAAGGGGAGGGCAGTGATGAGCCTCTATGGCTGCACAGAGAAGCACAGGATCTGATGGAGGAGTTCTTTCCTCTCTGCTGCTGACTGCAGAGACGAGGAGGTGCTGCGACTGCACAGAGAGGTGCCGGACCTGTAGGAAGAGTTCTGTTCTCCTCTATGCTGCCAACTGGTGAGGGGGGAGGAGGAGGGTAGTGACGAACCTCTATGGCTGCACAGAAAAGCACAGGATCTGATGGAGAAGTTCTGTGCTCTGCTGCTGACTGCAGAGACGAGGAGGGGCTGCGACTGCACAGAGAGGTGCTGGACCTGTAGGAAGAGTTCTGTCCTCCTCTATGCTGCCAACTGGTGGGGGAGGGTAGTGACAAGCCTCTATGGCTGCACAGAAAAGCACAGGATCTGATGGAGAAGTTCTGTGCTCTCTGCTGCTGACTGCAGAGACGAGGAGGTGCTGCGACTGCACAGAGAGGTGCCGGACCTGTAGGAAGAATGCTGTCCTCCTTCCTGCTGCTGACTGATGAGACAATGCAGGGAAGGGGAGGGCAGTGATGAGCCTCTATGGCTGCACAGAGAAGCACAGGATCTGATGGAGGAGTTCTTTCCTCTCTGCTGCTGACTGCAGAGACGAGGAGGTGCTGTGACTGCACAGAGAGGTGCCGGACCTGTAGGAAGAGTTCTGTTCTCCTCTATGCTGCCAACTTGTGAGGGGGGAGGAGGAGGGTAGTGACGAACCTCTATGGCTGCACAGAAAAGCACAGGATCTGATGGAGAAGTTCTGTGCTCTCTGCTGCTGACTGCAGAGACGAGGAGGTGCTGCGACTGCACAGAGAGGTGCTGGACCTGTAGGAAGAATGCTGTCCTCCTTCCTGCTGCTGACTGATGAGACAATGCGGAGAAGGGGAGGGCAGTGATGAGCCTCTATGGCTGCACAGAGAAGCACAGGATCTGATGGAGGAGTTCTTTCCTCTCTGCTGCCGATTGCAGAGCCAAGGTGGGAGCAGAGACGAGGAGGTGCTGCAACTGCACGGAGAGGTGCCGGACCTGTAGGAAGAGTTCTGTCCTCCTTCCTGCCGCCGACTGCAGACTCGGGTGGGGGTGGCAGAGATGAGCCTCTCTGCGGCTGAACTGAGAAACGCAGGATCTGGCCTAGGAGTTCTGTCCTCCTCTCTGATGCCGACTGCTGAGACCAGGTGGGGGCAAAGACGAGGGGCGTTCAGCAGCTACAGGAGAGGTGCGATGGCTGGTGGTCCGGATTGTGTTTGACACATATGTTCTACAACATTACAGAACAAGTCCTGTTGAACATAACTAACAAATGAGAAATCCAAAATTTTACATTTCAAATTTCCATGGAAAGGACTGGTATCTCTTCTTCCGTTTTAACATTTGTTCTCGGTAAGTAAGAGGCTGACTCACGTTGTGTTGTATTTCCCCTCCGGCTTTTATTTATCAGAGATACACAATGTACGAACCATAAGAGAGCCTTTTAGAATGCGAGAAGAGCGTCTCCTGAGTCTGATACCTTATAAAAAGGTCGAATCAACAAGACAACAATCTGGCAGGTTGGTAGACGTCGGCACGTAGTTTCGCAGCGATCCTCAATTGTTCCTGAAACTATAAATAAATCGTCCCAGTGACCCGAGGACATCCTGAGATTAGAGAGAGAGAGTTCTAAACTTTACTGATCCGCCATAAAGTACGGCTTCGCTTTCTTAACAAGCATCCAGATTTTACCGGTTTTCCTAAAGTTCCAAAAACTCTTTTCCATTTAAAGAAACGGGTGAATACTATAGATGATCAATTTAATTTGCACCATTGATTCATATTTCAAGCATTGGTTGCATCTGAACGCCTGACACAACATAAACACAAAGAAATATGAAAAACTATTATAGGAATTATAAATGTAAACCTTTTATTATTAAGCCTGTAGAATCATAATAATTTAAGAATGAATATTTCCATTCCTTAACCTTTGCTAAATGAGTCTAACAAATCACCATTATTTAAGGCTGAATATTTGGATTCTTGTATTAGCCAAGTGTCAAGGTCAGGGGTCAGGCTCGGAGACCAGTAGCTATAGCAGTGGAGAGGCTGCCACCAACCAACAGGATAGCTATGTAAGCAAATCACTATGTCGGATGGCATGGGCGCAGCCAAGGTGCAGGGCCTAAGAACTAATCGGTATTCACCAGAGCTTCTGGTGGTGGGGATGGGTTTTGCTGCGTGTTAGTACCAGGTCGCGGTCCTCGGGATCCCTCCTCCAGTAGCAGGTAGGGGTCAAGCAGAGGTGTAGTCAGTAAACAAGCCAATAGTCAGCAACAAGTGGTTGCAGGTTGGAATAAAGCAGAAACGTAGTCAAGGAACAAGCCAAAGGTTGGTAACAAGTGGTTGCAGGTTGGGATCAAGCAGAAGCATAGTCAAGGAACAAGCCAAAGTTCGGTAACAAGTGGTTGCAGGTAGGGATCAAGCAGAAACGTAGTCAAGGAACAAGCCAAAGGTTGATAACAAGTGGTTGCAGGTAGGGATCAAGCAGAAACGTAGTCAAGGAACAAGCCAAAGGTTGATAACAAGTGGTTGCAGGTAGGGATCAAGCAGAAACGTAGTCAAGGAACAAGCCAAAGGTTGATAACAAGTGGTTGCAGGTTGGGATCAAGCAGAAGCATAGTCAAGGAACAAGCCAAAGTTCGGTAACAAGTGGTTGCAGGTAGGGATCAAGCAGAAACGTAGTCAAGGAACAAGCCAAAGGTTGATAACAAGTGGTTGCAGGTAGGGATCAAGCAGAAACGTAGTCAAGGAACAAGCCAAAGGTTGATAACAAGTGGTTGCAGGTAGGGATCAAGCAGAAACGTAGTCAAGGAACAAGCCAAAGGTTGATAACAAGTGGTTGCAGGTTGGGATCAAGCAGAAGCATAGTCAAGGAACAAGCCAAAGTTCGGTAACAAGTGGTTGCAGGTAGGGATCAAGCAGAAACGTAGTCAAGGAACAAGCCAAAGGTTGATAACAAGTGGTTGCAGGTAGGGATCAAGCAGAAACGTAGTCAAGGAACAAGCCAAAGGTTGATAACAAGTGGTTGCAGGTTGGAATAAAGCAGAAACGTAGTCAAGGAACAAGCCAAAGGTTGATAACAAGTGGTTGCAGGTTGGAATAAAGCAGAAACGTAGTCAAGGAACAAGCCAAAGTTCGGTAACAAGTGGTTGCAGGTAGGGATCAAGCAGAAGCATAGTCAAGGAACAAGCCAATAGTTGGTAACAAGCGGTTACAGGTTGGGATCAAGCCAAAGTTCAGTAGCAAGTGGCTGAGGGTTGAGGTCAAGCAGTAGAATAGTCAAGGAACAAGCCAAAGGTCGATAACAAGTGGTTGCAGGTTGCAACCAAGCAGAAGCGTAGTCAAGGTACAACCCAAAGGTTGGTAGTAAGTGGTTGCAGATTGAGATCAAGCAGAGGCATAGTCAAGGTGCAAGCTTAAGGTTGGAAAAAAGTGGTTGCAGGTTAGGATCAAGCAGAAGCGTAGTCAAGGTACAACCCAAAGGTTGGTAGCAAGTGGTTGCAGGTTGAGATGAAGCAGAGGCATAGTCAAGGTGCAAGCCAAAGTTCGGTAACAAGTGGTTGCAGGTTGAGATTAAGCAGAAACATAATCAGGTAACAAGCCAAAGATCGGTAATAAGTGATAGCAAAGATACGGAGAGTAGCAAGAGTGACACGAGCAAGATATTGGCTGGAGAAAACACAGTAATCTGACAAACAGGAAGTGCCAAGACATGGCTTAAATAGGAAGTTCATGGGAGGATCAAAGGGTTCAAGAGTAACAAGACACAAGGAAAAGTTGTCTAAGCAATCAGACTGTACAGCATCTCAGGTGGCTCAGCAAAAAGATACTGCCAGACAAGCTGGAGATTCAGATATGGGACCTGCCAGGTGTGCTGGGTTCTTTTTAAAGTCCAACCTGGACAATCTCTCTATTACCTTTAAATAGGCCCCCAGAATGTTTAAAAGATAACAAAGTAGCTAAGGTTGCAATACGCAACTTTAATCCAGAACTGCCCCTGCAATACCTCTATTGTATATGCCTGCAAGATGCCTTCAGCCCAGTTTTCTGGGCTGAATGATGCTCAGCGTCACTCAAGACTCAGGAGATAATATGAATAAAGGGTGTCATGGCCATGTTTCCTTACGAGAGCTCCACCATGATGCCCTTTCTTTACATTATAGTAATTGCACTAAGTAGCTCCGGTGTCATCACATCATCAGTTTCTGCATCTGAAGGACCATCTACTGCCAGAAGACTGAAGAGGAAGATGCCCCGGCATGACTAGACTGAAGACTTCAGAAAAAGATAAGTATATTAATATAAAAACACCATAACATACTGTCAGGAGGAAATTCGGGGGATAATGATCCTGCTGGAAGGGGCTGAGCCTGAGATGGGCTTTAAGTGATTCAGTCATGAACATAAAAATAGCAATAGAAGAATTCCATGCAAAGAAGAAAGTAAATACCTCTCCTGCTGCCCAGCTGCCAAACAGCACTGAAATGAAGGAGAATCATTGCGTGAAGTCTCTTCAGAAACCAGCATTTCCTGGGAGTTTCAATCTCCTGGTCACCCCGCTCTCAGTAAGTCTTACCAATCCCCTCTACAGGAGGCAGTGGTGGGGGAAGGTACATGTTGGAATCTGGACATGTATGGCTTCCCTAAGGGGCAGTAATAAACTTCACCTAGCACCAGAAGATCTTATTGGATGTTATTGGTGGTCATCGGCAGTGCACAAGTGGAAAACCCTCTCAATCAGAAAAGCGAAGGAAGAGTGTTCTTCTGCATTGCTGCTGATCGAATTTGAAATATAGAGTGTGATATCTAGTAGTAGTTACAATCAACTAGACTTGTTCTGTATGTCGAAGACATTTCATAGCTTACCAAGCCACGTCTTCAGTTTGTAGAGTGGCAGTAAGATTCCCCAACATTTACAATCACCAGCCACTTTATTAGGTTCACCTGTTGAATTGCTTGGTAATACAAATTTTTAATCATCCCATCACATGGCAGCAATTCAATGCGTTTAGGCATCTGGACGTGGTGAAGCTTACTTGCTGAAGTTCAAACCGAGCATCAGAATGGGGAAGAAAGATTTAAGTGACTTTGAACGTGGCATGATTGTTGTTGATCTACTGGGACTTTCACGCACAACCATCTCTAGGGTTTACAGAGAATGGACCAAAAAAGAGAAAATATCCAGTGAGCGGCAGTTGTGTGGAGGAAAATGCCTTGTTGATGTCAGAGGAGAACGGGCAGACTGGTTCGAGATGATAGAAAGGCAACAGTAACTCATGTCAATATGGACCAAAATCTCTAAGGAATGTTTCCAACACCTTGTTGAATCTATGCCACGAAGAATGAAGGCAGTTCTGAAGGCAAAAGGGGATCCAACCCGGTACTATCAAGGTGCACCGAATAAATTGACCAGTGAGTGTATATCCACACCACCTTAATCCAATCATCATGGACTATGTTAATGTTGATTGTCCAAGAGCAAGATGGGAAACTCTTGGAAACTGAAGAAGTGGCTTGGTAAGCTACAGAATGTTTTCAACAGTACAGAACAAGTCCAGTTGAATCTGACTAACTACTGCTAGATATACCACAACCAGGGGCGGACTGACAACTCATGGGGCCCCCGGGCAATAGGGGATCATGGGGCCCCTGTGTCATTGCCCAAACTCAATAAAGCCTATGAAAAAGGTACCAGGGGCATCTCATGGGGCCTCCTACTGACCCCAGGCCCTCGAGCAGTGCCCGAGTTTCCAAATGGTCAGTCCACCCCTGACCACAACCTGGATAAATGAGAACCTTCACAGACGTAGAATGTGATATCTAGTAGTAGTTGCATTCAACTAGACTTGTCCTGTATGTTGAAGACATTTCATAGCTTCTTCAGTTCCTAGAGTGTCAGGAAGATGCCCCAACATTTATATCCACATCATAGGACACCTTAATCCAATCATCATGGACTATGTCAGGGGTCTGCAACTTTTAAGACATAAAGAGCCACTTGGACCCGTTTCCGAAGGGAAAAAAAAGACTGGGAGCCACAAAACCATTGCAACATTTAAAACAAATCCGACACTGCATATATTGTTTCTTACCTTAATGCTATATACAGGATCGTGCAGTTAGCTTCATCCCCCATATAGTAATTCATCCCCCATAGTAATTCATCCCCCATATAGTAATTCATCCCCCATAGTAATTCATCCCCCCTATAGTAATTCATCCCCCATAGTAATTCATCCCCCCTATAGTAATTCATCCTCCATAGTAATTCATCCCCCATATTAATTCATCCCCCATAGTAATTCATCCCCCATAGTAATTCATCCCCCATATAGTAATTCATCCCCCATAGTAATTCATCCCCCCTATAGTAATTCATCCCCCATAGTAATTCATCCCCCATAGTAATTCATCCCCCCTATAGTAATTCATCCTCCATAGTAATTCATCCCCCATATTAATTCATCCCCCCTATAGTAAGTCCCCCCTGTGTCAATTCACTTACCTTTGCTCCGCGCGTTCCTCTCGCTGTGTTCTCGCGCCATTCCGGTGTAGCATGAAAATCTGTCTCCTATGAATATCTGTCCCCCTCGACGTATCTGCGCATGTGCCAGTTTCCGGCATTAGCAGCCGATCGGCGATCTCCGACACATGCGCAGATACGTCGAGGGGGACAGATCCTCATAGGAGACAGATTTTCATGCTACACCGGTCTTCAGGGCGGACTGTGAGAGGAGCCTAACGGGAGCCTAGCTCCGCGGGCCGGATTAAAAGGTCCGCCGGGCCGTAGTTTGCCCATTGCTGTTCTAGAGTGTCAGGAAGATACCCTAATATTTATATCCACAACGTTGGACACCTTACTCCAATCTTTATTGAGTATGTCAAAGTTGATTGTCTAAGAGCCAGATGGGAAACTAACGTGAAGATGACTTGCTGAAGTTCAAACCGAGCATCAGAATGGGGAAGAAAGGGGATTTAAGTGACTTTGAACGTGGCATGGTTGTTGGGGGCCAGACGGGCTGGTATTAGTATTTCAAAAACTGCTGATCTACTGGGATTTTCACGCACAACCATCTCTAGGGTTTACAGAGAATGGTCTGAAAAAGAGAAAATATTCAGTGAGTTGTGTGGGGGAAAATTGCCTTGTTGATGTCAGAGGAGAATGGGCAGACTGGTTGGAGATGATAGAAAGGCAACAGTAACTCATGTCAATATGGACTAAAATCTCTGAGGAATGTTTCCAACACCTTGTTAAATCTATGCCATGAAGAATGAAGGCAGTTCTGAAGGCAAAAGGGGGTCCAACCGGTACTAGAAAGTTGTAACTAAAGATCGGGAGGTGAGTGTAAATGATTATATATGGACATATTCCCTATAGGCGATAGTGATTTCTTACATATCTATGGCCCAAGTGCCTAGAGACATGGGATCAATCTTGGTAACAGCCAGCTATAGTTACAGTAGATCAGCAAACAATGTCTCATCTGTGGTGGGTTGAGTTTCCATGGCTGACTGATGCTCTTTACTTGTCTCTAAGTATCTTTGGCCTTTAAATGGTGTAGTTGCCAGAATTATTAACTACGACAAGCGGAGACTCTAAAACAATGCCAAATTTTTCTTTTAAAACTTTTTCCACTTCATCATTTTGTAGAGTTTTAAGTTCCACCAGATCCACACTCTTTCGATAGTTGTATTTGGTTTCCGTGTATGTCCAGCCAACTAGTGTTCGGACACCGTTACTAACCTGGAGAGAGCACACGGATTTGTTGAAAAAGGCTGATTTTGGAGATGTTTGGTGGAACTTGCAGGATTCAAGAAAGTAGTCTATAGTCTTCTCCTGTAGAGTGAAGCAGTGGATCTTCCTATAACTCGCTTTATCAAGCAGTTCCGTTTCTGAAAACGAGCTATTGGAAACCATCTGGGTTCTCTTTATCTTGTCCAAGAACCACATTCCCTCGCTTTCCGTTAGGCGAAATATGCCGGGAATTTGTGGCTGGTCCATCCCACTCTTTAACTCTAAAGGTTGACAAAATTGAAGGGAAGATCCAAAGCCAACGTCAACGATGTACGTCTTGCTATCTAGTGTCACCTTGAGTAGAAGATGAGTTGCGAGTGGGTTGTAATTGTCCAGATGGGGCTGGTAAACATGAGTGGCCAGCATGACCACATCGAAGCCGATGGTCTTCAGAGCCCAGAAGAGGAGGTGGTTTTGTTCGGAACACCAACCACCTCTTTGCTTCATCACAATCTTTTGAAAAATGCTTTCTATGTCGAGAGAGATGGGTTCTCTGCAATGAACGCTGAGGTTTTCAAATGGTATCGCCATGATGTGGTGATGCATTATCTCACAAAGCGTTTCCCTGTTGGCCGGTTTACAGGAAGCCTTGTATCCCAGCCTGGAGAAGTATTTGTTGATGTCCATTCTTGTGCCCTGAAACACACACAAAAAATTACTCCTTACCGGTTGTTTTGTTTGAATATTTATATTCATGACTGATGGCCATGAGAGGACGACATCAAATCACTTCACTTGGGCTAACGGTAGACAATACACACAATTCAATCGGTTTTATTTTTCTTTAGTGCTTCTAGGTGGGTTCTGGGGCTTTGCAAACTCCCCCTAGAAAAATGTAAGAGGGAGAACAAAATGGGGTTGATTTACTAAACGTTTATGTGGGGACACTGATGTAATGGGAACTCCAATGGGGACCCTTATGTAAAGGAGGATTCTGATGGGGATCCTAATGTAAGGGGAAGCTATGAAGGAATCCCTGATGTAAGGGGGGATTCTGATGGGGATCCTAATGTTAGGGGGGGCTATGATAGAGACCCTGATGTAAGGTGGATTCTGATGGGGATCCTGATGTAAGGGGGGCTATGATGGAGACGCTAATGTAAGGGGGGATTCTGATGGGGATCCTAATGTAAGGGGGGCTATGATGGAGATGCTGATGGAAGGGAGGATTCTGATGGGGATCCTAATGTAAGAGGGGCTATGATGGAGACCCTGATGTAAGATGGATTCTGATGGGGATCCTGATGTAAGGGGGGCTATGATGGAGAACCTGATGTAAGGGGGGATTCTGATGGGGATCCTAATGTAAGGGGGGGCTATGATGGATACCCTGATGTAAGGGGGGATTCTGATGGGGATCCTAATGTAAGAGGGGGCTATGATGGAGACCCTGATGTAAGATGGATTCTGATGGTGATCCTGATGTAAAGAGTGATTCTGATGGGGATCCGAATGTAAGGGGGGCTCTGATGGGGATCCTAAAGTAAGGGGGGCCATGGTGGAGACCCTGATGTAAGGGGGACTCTGATGGAGATCCTAATGTAAGGGGGGGCTATGATGGAGACCCTGATGTAAGGTGGATTCTGATGGGGATCCTAATGTAAGGGGTGATTCTGATGGGGATCCTGATGTAAGGGGGGCTCTGATGGGGATCCTAATGTAAGGGGGGCTAGGATGGAGACCCTGATGTAATGGAGACCCTGATGTAAGGGGGACTCTGATGGGGATCCTAATGTAAGGGGGTCCACGATAGAGCCTGATGTAAGGGGAAACTCTGATGTAAAGAGGATGCCGATTAGGACCCTGATGTAAGCAGAGACTCTGGTGGGGACCCTGATGCATGTGCAGACTCTAATGGGCCTCTGATATAATGGGGGCTACGAGTTTTATTTATAAAATTGTTTTTTTTGGACCGGGAATATTTATAAATGATACTCTGTGGCCCTTTGGAGAGCCCCGAGCTGGAGGGAGGAGGAGATAGGAGTGAGGAGGGAGGAGGGAGGAGAGAGGAGGGAGGAGAGGGGAGGAGGGAGGAGAGAGGAGAGAGGAGAGGGGAGGAGGGAGGAGAGAGGAGAGAGGAGAGAGGAGAGAGGAGAGGGGAGGAGGGAGGAGAGGGGAGGAGGGAGGAGAGAGGAGGAGGGAGGAGATAGGAGAGAGGAGAGGGGAGAGGGGAGAGGGGAGGAGAGAGGAGAGAGGAGAGAGGGGAGGAGGGAGGAGAGGGGAGGAGGGAGGAGGGAGGAGAGAGGAGAGGGGAGGAGGGAGGAGAGAGGAGAGGGGAGGAGGGAGGAGAGAGGAGAGGGGAGGAGAGAGGTGGGAGGAGAGGGGAGGAAGGAGGTTTGGGGGTACATTTGGGTAACACACACACATTAGGGGCTCCCAGAAGTCGGGGTGCACATCATGTGATCTCATTGGGGGGTCACTTTCAAATATTCCTCAATAAAGCGATCGCGCTGAAAAGACTTCTCGCCGTTTCTTTCTACTTCAATATTGAATTTTCGCACAGAACTGCAATAAGTCTATGAGTCGAACGTTTCCCCGAGGAGTCTCGTTTTTTTCGATCCCGTCTATTGTGATTCATGAAGCAGTCCAGAAAGTTTTTAATATCCTGTGCGCTCGGCGCGATGATGTCATCGGCAGGATGGAGTTGCTAAGTCACGGCGGTAAGGCCGATGGAAAGATAAAGTCGGAGAATGACTTCACCCGTCCAGGATAATCGATTGGCTGGAAGTAATAAAGTGCGTCTTGGAAGGTAGCGGCAGATGTATTACTATCGTGTCATCGCCGAGCCGATGGACCCAATCGCTGCCAATCTGAGGATTTATTAACAGTGTAGCCAGTTATTGCTCCCGCAGATACTTTACCTGTAAAATGGAATTTCAGCAAAGTAGCTAAACAGCTGAAATATATGTTCGGTATAGTAGTAACTCTGTTCAGCCAGTCTTGTGGTCCAGGTATGCCTGGCAGGCAACACAGACAGGTCCTGTGATCCCAGGTATGCCTGGCAGACAACGCAGACAGGTCCTGTGATCCCAGGTATGCCTGGCAGACAACGCAGACAGGTCCTGTGATCCCAGGTATGTCTGGCAGAAAACGCAGACAGGTCCTGTGATCCCAGGTATGCCTGGCAGAAAACGCAGACAGGTCCTGTGATCCCAGGTATGCCTGGCAGAAAACGCAGACAGATACTGTGATCCCAGGTATGCCTAGCAGACAACGCAGACAGGTCCTGTGATCCAGGTATGCCTGGCAGACAATGCAGACAGGTCCTGTGATCCAGGTATGCCTGGCAGACAATGCAGACAGGTCCTGTGATCCGAGGTATGCCTGGCAGACAACGCAGACAGGTCCTGTGATTCCAGGTATGCCTGGCAGACAACGCAGACAGGTCCTGTGATCCAGGTATGCCTGGCAGACAACGCAGACAGGTCCTGTGATCCCAGGTATGCCTGGCAGAAAACGCAGACAGGTCCTGTGATCCGAGGTATGCCTGGCAGACAATGCAGACAGGTCCTGTGATTCCAGGTATGCCTGGCAGACAACGCAGACAGGTCCTGTGATCCCAGGTATGCCTGGCAGACAACGCAGACAGGTCCTGTGATCCCAGGTATGCCTGGCAGACAACGCAGACAGGTCCTGTGATCCCAGGTATGCCTGGCAGACAACGCAGACAGGTCCTGTGATTCCAGGTATGCCTGGCAGACAATGCAGACAGGTCCTGTGATCCAGGTATGCCTGGCAGACAACGCAGACAGGTCCTGTGATTCCAGGTATGCCTGGCAGACAATGCAGACAGGTCCTGTGATTCCAAATAGCATCACAACTAAGAATTGGTTAGCTGCGATATAATAAATGTTTGCTTTTGGGTTTAATTCACTCTAAATTGTTTAACATCTTGTTTTTCACCATTATATACAAATGTTTTTTATATTACTATATATATATAATTTTATCCAAAAATATTTTTACCAATAACCAGTATAAAGCAGGGGGTTCCATCACGCCGATGTCAGGGGGGATTACGGGTTTATTGCAGATAACCTGTTTTCACGTGGCAGCTTTTCTTATTACAGCACCGGGGACATTTGTTTTCTGGCCTTTGTGGCGGGGGGGTGGGTGGGGGGCGCGCATCCAAAATACCGCTGGGAATATTTACCGCGATCCTCGCCTGCAAGAGATTAACCCCTTCACCTCTCACACCTGTATATCCCGTATGTACCAGATTAATTTTATTCTCTGTTTGGGCCTTTTGTTTCAGCAAATCTTTGACGTTATTTAACAAAACAAAGTAATAGATATATTATGGGGGGGGAGGGGGGGGGGTTTTAGGACAAACACTTTTTTGCTGTGATAAAATCTTCCTTTTTTCATGTCATCCCGTATGGAAAAGAAATATATTTAGAAAAAGAAATGATATATGTGACATATATTTACAATGTATTGGCCTACGCTAATATATTTTAACACGTATTCTAAAAACATGTAAATATAAATATATTTCCCAAAGGCAGAGATTTAAAAACACATTTTTAAAAAAAAATATTCTTTAGATTGTTTTCTAACATATAAAAAAGTCATTTTCCCCCCCTTCCATTCCGGACACTTTCCCCCCCTTCCATTCCGGACACTTTCCCCCCTTTCCAGTCCGGACACTTTCCCCCCCCCTTCCATTCCGGACACTTTCCCCCCCTTCCAGTCCGGACACTTTCCCCCCCTTCCAGTCCGAACACTTTCACCCCCCCTCCAGTCCGGACACTTTCCCCCCCCCCCCCCCGTCCAGTCCGGACACTTTCCCCCCCTTCCAGTCCGGACACTTTCCCCCCCTTCCAGTCCGGACACTTTCCCCCCCTTCCCCCCCAGGCCAATTTTCAGCCTTCAGCGCTGTCACACATTGAATGACAATTGCGCGGTCATGCAACACTGTAAACATAGGAATTGTTTAGCATTTTTTTGAGACAGATAAAGCTTTATTTTGGTGGTATTTATTCACCGCTGGGATTTTTAGTTTTTTTTTTGCTATATAAATGAAAATGTCCAAAAATTTTGAAAAAAAAGTGTTTTTCTTATAAAATTTTGCAAATAAATAATATTTCATAATAAATCTTGGCCAAAATGTATTCCGTTATCTTTTTAGTTAAAAAAAAAAACCCAAATTAGTTTATAACCAAAAATTGTCATTTTAAAAAAAATTTTTTTACATTTTTATATTATTATTTATGGGGTTTATTTTACATACTGTCCACCCTAGCAGTACAGGTCACCATAGTGACACTGTACTACTTGCGGGGGGTGATGAACATTTTTACACTGATTGCAGTGTAAAAATGGGGGTTTTTACACCCATAAAGGCTGCAAAAGCAATCATTTCTCCTTCTCTCTGGCTGCATTCCTGCAGCCATTGAGAAATACTGTGTGAGCTGTGATTGGTCACAGCTTGTCACATGGTACAAGGCTGTTGTGAATAGCCCTGTACCGTGTGACCTCTGTGATCATTCACAGATTTCACACGTAGTACCCGGCGATCACCGAGGAACAGTGACAGGGGAGAGGTCTGTGTGTAAACAACACGCTTCAGCTGCACAGCAGCATGTCTCCCAACACACGGCACACAGTTAACCCTTTGATCGCCCCTCAAACTTTTTTCTTTTTTTAATGATTGAACTGGATGGACTTATCGGGCAGACTAAGGCCGGCCATAAATGGGTGGAAAATCGATGGATTTTTCATTTGAAAATTGGACCTAAGAATAATCGGCCCATTTTCGCTCTGTTAGTGGGGTCAATGGCACCGGCCGATTTTCATGGTTCCCCTTTTCGGTGATCGGGCATGCTGGAAAATTTGTGAAAAATTACCGATTTTCGACTCAATGATGGTCAAATCATACGATCGTTTTTCCAAAAAGAATATGCGCATGAGCCGTGACCTGGAAGGAACAGACGTTTCGCCTGTTATATGGGGTGAACTTTATGACTCGGTCGGCCGATTTTCGAAATCAATGATGGCGCCATCGGATTACCGAGCGAACGTTTCAAATTTTTGGCCGAAAAATCGTTCGGAATTCGAACCATGTATGGCCTGCATAAGTATGTAACTATGTTAATCCATTCCTGCCCAGCACCATTAGTACAGTGTCGGGGCTTTTTAGTAGCACTGATCACTGTATTGGTGTCACTGGGGATGTCAGTGACACCAAGTCAGTCCCCCCCCCCTCCAGTGTCAAAATGCTCTCCGCAGTACCGCTATAAGTCGCTGATCGCCGCCATTACTAGTAGAAAATTTTTTTAAATCCGAGTATCTATCCCGCCATTTGTAGATTATGTCTCTGTATTACCCGCTTCCCGACTGTCCTATAGCAGAAATACTGTGTATGTGTATATATACAGGATTTCACATTTCCGGGTAGGGTGCGCACGCCTATTCCTACAATTTCAACTTCAGACATTACTATAGATTGTAAGCTCCCAGGATCAGGGCCTCCTATCCCTCTTGTATTGAACTGTATTGTTGCTGTATTGTCTCCCGTTATATTGTAAAGCGCTGAGCAAACTGTTGGCGCCATAAATCCTGTATAATAATAATATAAATCCTGTATAATAATAATAATAATATAAATCCTGTATAATAATAATAATATAAATCCTGTATAATAATAATAATAATATAAATCCTGTATAATAATAATATAAATCCTGTATAATAATAATAATAATAATATAAATCCTGTATAATAATAATAATATAAATCCTGTATAATAATAATAATATAAATCTTGTATAATAATAAAAATAATAATATGAATCCTGTATAATAATAATAATAATAATATAAATCCTGTATAATAATAATAATAATATAAATCCTGTATAATAATAATAATAATAATAATATAAATCCTGTATAATAATAATAATAATATAAATCCTGTATAATAATAATAATATAAATCCTGTATAATAATAATATAAATCCTGTATAATAATAATAATAATATAAATCCTGTATAATAATAATAATATAAATCCTGTATAATAATAATATAAATCCTGTATAATAATAATAATATAAATCCTGTATAATAATAAAAATAATAATAATATGAATCCTGTATAATAATAATAATAATATAAATATTGTTTATTAATAAAATAATAATAATATAATTCCTGTATAATAATAATAATAATAATATAAATCCTGTATAATAATAATAATAATAATAATAATATGAATCGTGTATAATAATAATATAAATCTTGTTTATTAATAAAATAATAATAATAATAATATAAATCCTATTTAATATTATTATTATTATTATTATTATTATTATTAATAATAAAAAGGATGTCTATTTTTATTATTATTATTATTATACAGGCTTTATATAATTATAATAATAATAATAATAATAATAATAATAATAAATATTATTATTATTAATTTAAATCCTATTTATTATTATTAATAATAATAATAATAATAATAATAATAATAATAATATAAATCCTTTTTATTATTAATAATAATAATATTAACTGGTGGATTCCATGTATTCCTGAAGATGTTTTCCTTCCTTTCTGTAACTACAATGTACATTATATACAGTATAATCTGCAAATGCAATCGATGCGTTTTTCTTGCACCCTCGCGTCCCTCAATTAATAAAATATCGCGCGAGAAAAAAAGGTTTTGGCTCAGCACACAAAGCTCATAAAATAAATTTTAATTGTGCTATTGCCCTTTCTTGCGTACGCCTATAAAAAAAAGGGAACCTTTGCCCCTGTAAAGTAAAGTGAACCGATAAAATATATTATAGATATAGTATATAAGATTTTCTCATTTAACAATTATATTTAAATTAATATTTAATGTAATCATTTTAATTCATTTTTGCATTTATTTTATTATATATATTTATATAAAATTAAAGAAATGAGATTGGGATGTGTCATTCCAACTAATGATAATCAATGTTAATCAGTGCCTAGCACAGGGCGATCGATGTGTAGGTTGACGTACCTGGCTGCCGTTCCGGATTTGCTGTTCCATGCCTGGCTGCGCTCGGTGTGCTGTGAATGTATCGGACGCACATTACCTGGAGGACTTGGCACAAGGCTGAGCGTCAGCCAATCTGGATGACCTGTTAAATGGTGCAACCTGGGACAAGCAGAGTAAACGATAATAAAAAGCAGGTGGGAGGCGGATCGCTCTGACATCTAATGAGCATAAAGGATTTGTTCTAGTGACTATAATAGGATATGGATGTTATTTTTATTTTCAATCTTTTTCTTTATCTGTTGTCTATTTTCATTTCCTTTTTTCTTTTCTTTATTTTTCTATTTCTTTATGTATTATATATCTTTTTTTCTTCCTTTTTTTATTTCTTTGCTTTTTTTTTTTTTACTTTTTTCTTTTTTTTTTACTTTTTTCTTTTTTTTACTTTTTCTTCCCCCCCCCCCTTTTCTTTTTAGTTTCCTTTTCCTTTCTTTTCTTTTCTCTTTCCAGACACCAAAGTTGTGGCTATGTAATTTTCCTTTAAAATTATGTATAATATTTATTTTCCTTTCTTTTTTTTTCTTTTTCTTTTACTTTTACTCTTCTTTTTCTGTTATTTTTCTTTTCTTTTTTCTTTCCCTTTTCGTTTCTGTTTCCAGGCACCAAAGCTGGGAGTCATTTTCTCTTAAAATTATGTATAAAATGTATTTTTTTTTACTTTTTTTTCTTTTTTTTTTCCTTTTCTTTTCTTTTCTCTTTTCAGACACCAAAATTTTCCTATAAAATTTTGTTTATGATTTATTTTCCTTTCTTTTCTGCTTTCATTTTCTTTTTTCACTTTCTTTTATTTTATTTTCTGTTTCCAGACACCAAAACTGTGACAATGTAATGTTCCTTTAAAATGTTGTATATTTATTTTCTTTTTATCTTTTATTTATTTTCCTCTGTATTTTTTTTTTTATTTTAATTTTATTTTCCTTTTTCTTTTTTGCTTCCAGACACCAATGCTATGACACTGTAATTTTCCTTTAAACTACTGTATATTATTTCTTTTTTTTTCTTTTCCTTTCTTTTCTTTTTTTCTTTTCATTTTATTCATATTTTATTATTATTATAATACAGGATTTATAACGCACCAACAGTTTGCGCAGTGCTTTACAAAATGAAGGTAGACATTACAGTTACAATACAGTTTGGTACAAGAGGAAAGAGATATTTTTATTTTTCTTCTCTTCTTTCTTTTCTATTTTCAGCAATGTCATTTTCCATTAAATTTATGTATATTATTTATTTTATTTTATTTTTTATTTTATTTTTTATTTTAATTTTTTTTTCTTCTTTTTTGCTTTGCTTCTTTTTATTTTATTCATTTTTTTTCTTCTCTTTTTTCTTTTCCTTTTCTTTTCTCTTTTTTTCTATTCTATTTTCTTTAAATGTATGTATATTATATCTTTTATTTTCCTTTCTTTTTTCTTTTTTTTTTTTCTTTTCTCTCCAGACACCAAAGCTGTGACAATATCATTTATCTACAATAGATGAACAAACTGTCTATTACTGAGTTACAGACAAAAGCAAAGTCCATTTTTCACAGCGGCAATGAGGTTTGATATGAAGCAATCAGAGGAGCACACTAAGAAATTCGACATTTTAAATGGGAAGTAAAAAATGGCCACCCCAGCGGGTGCTCTGGCTAGGAGATCTCTCTGAGCTCACATTTCGGACTTATTCACTATGGTGACAGCCCTTGTCACCCTCTGAAAAGTGATCCATGGTGGATCACTTTTCAGAGGGCAGTCGACAGGAGGCGACATGTCACCTCCTCACTATATATTTGAACCCTTGACAGGCCTGCCTCACCTCGCTGCCACCACATGCCTTGCAGTGCGGGTCCAATAGGTCACGTTGAGTTTGCTGAACACAACAAAGGGTGTCATCTGTCTGCCTAAGCAGCTCATGGAGGGTGGTAGAGGGTCAGTAAAACCACCCCTTGGATGCTCGTGTGAACGAGACATACAGCCATGGCCAAAAATCTTACCCCCCCCCCTCATTTCTGTCAGATAACGCACCACTTCACCCAGAAAATTGCTGCAATAACCAATGTTTCGTCATTCTTGTGTTTATTTCTTTGGTTTGTATCGGTGACACAAAAAAGTGGAGAAACAAAAAACCAAATCTGACCCATTCCACGCCAAACCCCAAAAATGGACAAAAATATTGGCACCCTCCATGTAATATTTGGTGGCACACGTCTTGGGAAAAATAAGTGAAATCAATGGCTTCCTGGAACCATCAATGAGTTTCCTCCACCTCTCTGCTGGAATTTTGGATCGCTCTTCTTCCTCCAACTGCTCCGGGTCTCTCAGATTGGAAGGTTCCTTTTCCCAACTGCTGGTCTGAGATCTCTCCACAGGAGCTCTATGGGATGGAGATCTGGACTCATTGTTGGCCAGTTCAATCCTCTCCAGCACTATGTCTGAAACCATTTCTGGGGGCTTTTTGACGTGTGCTTTGGGTCATTGTCCTGCTGGAAGACCCATGACCTCTGACAGAGACCCAACTTTCTGACACCGGGCCCCACACTGCACCCCAGAATTCTTTGGAAGTCTTCAGATTTTATAATGCCATGCACACGGCCAAGACATCCAGTGCCTGAAGCAGCAAAGTAACCCCAAACCCTCAGTGACCCCCACCATGTGTGACTGGAGGGACTGGATTCTTTTCTGTAAAGGCCTCATTGCTTTTTCTGAAGTCAGTAGAATGATGGGCTTTACCATTTTGTTCTGTCTGTCCACAGCACATTCTCCCAGAAGGGTTTTGGCTTCCTCAGGTAAGTTTTGGCAAACTCCAATCTGGCTTCCAATATATTTCTGTGTCGGCAGCGGGGTCCTCCTGGGTCTCCCACCATATTTCTGTGTCAGCAGTGGGGTCCTCCTGGGTCTCCTCCCATATCTCTGTGTCGGCAGCGGGGTCCTCCTGGGTCTCCCACCATATTTCTGTGTCAGCAGTGGGGTCCTCCTGGGTCTCCTACCATATTTCTGTCAGCGGTGGGGTCCTCCTGGGTCTCCCAATATATTTCTGTGTCAGCAGTGAGGTCCTCCTGGGTCTCCCACCATACTTCTGTGTCAGCGGTGGGGTCCTCCTGGGTCTCCTACCATATTTCTGTGTCAGCAGTGGGGTCCTCCTCGGCCTCCTACCATATTTCTGTGTCAGCAGTGGGGTCCTCCTTGGTCTCCCACCATATTTCTGTGTCAGCAGTGAGGTCCTCCTGGGTCTCCCACCATACTTCTGTGTCAGCGGTGGGGTCCTCCTGGGTCTCCTACCATATTTCTGTGTCAGCAGTGGGGTCCTCCTGGGTCTCCTCCCATATTTCCGTGTCAGCGGTGGGGTCCTCCTGGGTCTCCTCCTATATTTCTATGTCAGCAGTGGGGTCCTCCTGGGTCTCCTCCCATAGCGCCCCTTTTCATTCAGATGGCGATGTATAGTGGGAGTGGACACAGTTGTACCCGGTGCCTGAAGGTCAGCTTGGATTTGTCTGGAAGTTGATTGAGATTCTTTAGTCACATGTCTAACAATCCTTCGTTGCAATCTTTGATCAATTTTTCTCTTCCCTCCACGTCCGGGGAGATTAGCTCCAGTGCCATGGACTGTAAACTTCCTGACAATCTTGCGCACAGTGGACACAGGAACATGAAGATCTCTGGAGATGGACTTGTAACCTTGAGATTGTCCATGCTTCTCCACCATTTATGTTCTCCAATCCTCAGACAATTCTTTGCTGCCCTCCCTCTCCTCCATGTGGCACACAGAGACACCCAACACAAAGGTGGAGGCCATTTGTCACCATTGTCCCCGGTTGTCGGTGGCATTTCTATGTTGTCATCACCCGGTCGTGGATTTGGGGAGTTTAATGTCAAATTACAGGAATATCACAGACGTGGAATGTAATTATTTCTCACAATTTTCAGAAGATGCCAATCATTTTGTCCATTTTTGGGGTTTTGGGTGGAATGGGTCAGATTTGGATTTTTTGTTTCTCCACTTTTTTGTGTCAAAAGAAACAAATGTGAGAACGGCGAATCATTTGTGATTGTAGCGATTTTCTGGGCAACAAAAATGCCGGGGGAGGGGAGGGGGGGAATAACTTTGGGTGTGACTATGAATTGAAAACACAACAAATGTGATGTCATTGAGTCGTACGGCAGAGCGGGACATCGGTGATCTCGGTGAATGTAGCGGGCTGATGGAATAACTCCAGAATCGGGAGACGGTGCGGGAGGTGGGGGAGGGGGGAGAGGGGAGGGGGGAGGGGGGGGGGGGATGAGAAGAAAAGAGTAACATTGTAACATCGACTTTATTGAAGGTTGCTGCCGTACAAAAGGAAGTCTAATTACAGGCTGCCAATCATTTGCATTCAGTTCCTCGCCTGTCACCCCCGGGAGCTCAGCACGTGAATCCGTGTCAGAGATGGAACTCCAACTGACACCCAGATCCACATTGTACAGACAATCACACACACATACAATCAGACACACACAGACAATCACACACACATACAATCACACACACACACATACAATCACACACACAGACAACAACACACACACACATACAGTTGCAAGAAAAAGTATGTGAACCCCTTGGGATAACGTGGAGTTTTGCATGAATTGGGCATAAAATGTGCTCTGAACGTCATCTAAGTCACAACAATAGAAGAACACAGTCTACTGAACATAATACTACACAAACATTAGATGTTGCCATGGTTTAATTGCACATAACATGTAAACATTCACAGTGCAGGGAGGAAAAAGTATGTGAGGCCCTAGCTTAATGACTTCTCCCAGAGCTAATTGGAGCCAGGAGTGAGCCAACCTTGACTCCAATCAGTGTGATGATATTGGATGTGTTGCTGACACCTGTTTTGGGTTTACTGGTTTCAAGAAGCACTGTCTGATGTGAACCATGCCTCGCAGAAAAGAGCTCTCAGAAGACCTACCATCAAGAATTGTTGACTTGCAGGAAGCTGGAAAGGGTTACAACAGTATCTCCAAAAGCCTTGATGTTCATGTGTCCACGGTAAGACAGACTGTCTACAAATGGAGAAAGTTTAGCACTGTTGCTACTCTCCCTAGGCGTGGTCGTCCTGTAAAAATGACTGCAAGAGCACAGCGCAGAATGCTGCATGAGGTAAAGAAGAATCCCAGAGTGTCAGCTAAAGACCTACAGAAATCTCAGGCACATGATAACATTTTTGTTGACACATCTACAATAAGGGAAACATGAAACAAGAATGGAGTACATGGGAGGACACCACGGAGGAAGCCATTGCTGTCCAGAAAGAAGATTGCAGCACATTTGAAGTTTGCAAAAGAGCACTTGGATGTTCCACAGCACTACTGGCAGAATATACTGTGGACAGATGACACCAAGATTGAGTTGTTTGGGAAGAACACACAACACTATGTGTGGAGAAAAAAAGGACCAGCACACCAACATCAAACCCTCATCCCCACTGTGAAACATGGCGGAGGGAGCATCATGGTTTGGGGCTTTGCTGCCTCAGGGCCTGGACGGATTGTTGTCATTGATGGGAAAATGAATTCCAGAGTTTATCAAGACATTTTGCAGGAAAACGTACGAGCATCTGTCCGCCAACTGAAGCTCCGCAGAGGATGGGTGATGCAACAGGACAATGACCCAAAGCATACAAGTAATTCAACAAAACAATGGCTGCAACAGCACAGAATACGCCTTCTGGAGTGGCCCAGTCAGAGTCCTGACCTCAACCCCATTGAAATGCTGTGGCATGACCTTAAGAGAGCGATTCACACCAGACATCCCAAGAATATTGCTACACTGAAACAGTTTTGTGAAGAGGAGTGGTCCAAAATTACTGCAGATCGTTGTGCAGGTCTGATCTGCAACTACAGGAAACGTTTGGTTGAGGTTATTGCTGCCAAAGGAGGGTCAACCAGTTATTAAGTCCAAAGGTTCACATACTTTTTCCTCCCTGCACTGTGAATGTTTACATGTTATGTGCAATTAAACCATGGCAACATCTAATGTTTGTGTAGTATTATGTTCAGCAGACTGTGTTCTTCTATTGTTGTGACTTAGATGACGTTCAGAGCACATTTTATGCCCAATTCATGCAAAACTCCACGTAATCCCAAGAGGTTCACATACTTTTTCTTGCAACTGTACAATCACACACAGACAATCACACAGACAATCACCCTATTTGACACCAATGTATTTTGCCGAAAAAAAAATTTCCGCTGATATCTCACAATTTTTACAAAAATTTCAGGAAAATGAAAGCTTCCAATTTCGCTCGTCCCGTCTTTTGACGCCGTTGTATTTCACCCACAAATCGGGTGTTGCTGAAATTTCAATTCTGGCTGGAATTTTGGGGAAATCAAAGCTTCCAATTTCGCTCGTCCCTTCTGGCTACATGTTGTCTTCTCCATGCGACGCCAACGAGTTTTCGGGGAAAAGGAAAGTTCTCAATTTCACTCATCCCTATTTGACGCCAATGTATTTTGCTGGGGAAAAAAATTCCGCTGATATCTCACAATTTTTACAAAAATTTCAGGGGAACGAAAGCTTCCGTTTTGATCATTCCTATTGGCTACATGTTTCCTTCTTCATCTGTCACCAATTTTTTTGCCAAAAAACAAAATATCATTAAAATCTAAATTTTTGCTGAAATATCAGGGAAATTTCACTCGTCCCTTTAGGCTCCATCATGTCTTCCAGATTTGATGCCAATCTATTTCTCCGAAGAACACGATCAAAACCTTGCAAGTTCTACAGACGTTTCAGGAAAGTAAAAGCTTTTAATTTCGCTCGTCCCATCTTTTGACGCCGTTGTATTTCACCAACAAACAATCGCCGAAATTTCAATTCTGGCTGGAATTTTGGGGAAATCAAAGCTTCCAATTTCACTGGTCCCTTTTGACTACATGTTGTCTTCTCTATTTGAAACCGATGTGTTCATCAAAAAAATGAGATATCACCAAAATCTCCGATTTTACTAAAATTTCAGGGAAATTTAGCCCCCAACTTCTTTCCTATTGGCTACATGTTGCCTTTTCCATTTGACGCCAATGTATTTCACCAAAAAATGATATGTCACCGAAATCTCAATTTTTGCTGGAATTTCAGGAGAAATGAAAGCTCCCAATTTTGCCTGTCCCTATTGGCTACATGTTGCCTCCTCCATTTGAAGTGAATATATTCAGCGAAAATTAAAATATTGCTGAAATTTAAATTTTTCTCTGAAATTTTGGGGAAATGAAAGGTCCCAATGTTACCTATCCTATAGGCTACATGTTGCCTTCTCCACTTGACAACAATGTACTGGCCAAAAAAAATTATATATTACCAAAATCTCAATTTTTGCTGAGATTTCAGGGAAATTAAACCTCCCAACTTCTTTCCTAAAAATGGTGAGATCTCAGTAAAATTTTGTTTTTCGGTGAAATACATTGGAGTCAAATGGTGTCAAATGGTTACATGTTGTCTTCTCCATCTGCCGCCAATGTATTTCACCGAAAAAACAAACTTTCACTGAGATCTCACCATTTTTAAGGACATTTCAGGGAAAATGAAAGCTCCCAGTTTCTTTCTTCCCTCTTGGCTACATGTTGTCTTCTCCATTTGACGCCAATTTATTCAGAAAAAAAATTAAATATCACCAAAATCTTACTTTTTGCTGGAATTTCAGGGGAAATGAAAGCTCCCAATTTTGCCTGTCCCTATTGGCTACGTGTTGCCTCCTCCATTTGACGCCAGTGTATTTCACCAAAAAACAACATTTTACTGAGATCTCACCGTTTTTAAGGACATTTCAGGGAAAATGAAAGCTCCCAGTTTCTTTCATCCTTTTTGGCTACATGTTGCCTCCTCCATTTGAAGTGAATATATTAAAAGTAAAATATTGCTGAAATCTCAATTTTTCTTTGACTTTTTGGGGAAATGAAAGCTTCCAATGTTACTTATCCTATTGGCTACATGTTGCCTTCTCCACTTGACACCAATGTACTAGCCAAAAAAAATTATATATCACCAAAATCTAAATTTTTGCTGAATTTTCAGGGAAACAAAACCTCCCAATTTCTTTCCTAAAAATGGTGAGATCTCAGTAAAATTTTGTTTTTCGGTGAAATACATTGGAGTCAAATGGCGTCAAATGGTTACAAGTTGTCTTCTCCATCTGACGCCAATGTATTTCACTGAAAAACAAATTTTACTGAAGTCTCACAATTTCATCCCTTTTTGGCTACATGTTGTCTTCTATATTTGACGCCAATGTATTCAGGAATAAAATTAAATATCACCAAAATCTCATTTTTTGCTGGATTTTCAGGGGAAATGAAAGCTTCCAATTTTGCCTGTCCCTATTGGCTACATGTTGCCTCCTCCATTTGACGCCAATGTATTTCACCGAAAAAACAAACTTTCACTGAAATCTCACCATTTTTAAGGACATTTCAGGGAAAATGAAAGCTCCCAGTTTCTTTCATCCCTTTTGGCTACATGTTGTCTTCTCCATTTGACGCCAATGTATTCAGGAAAAATTTAAATATCATCGAAATCTTACTTTTTGCTGGAATTTCAGGGGAAAGTAAACCTCCCAACTTCTTTCCTAAAAATGGTGAGACCTCAGTAAAATTTTGTTTTTCAGTGAAAACATTGGCGTCAAATGGTTACATGTTGCCTTCTCCATTTGCTGCCAATGTATTTCACCGAAAAAACAAACTTTCACTGAAATCTCACCATTTTTAAGGACATTTCAGGGAAAATGAAAGCTCCCAGTTTCTTTCTTCCCTTTTGGCTACAGGTTGTCTTCTCCATTTGACGCCAATGTATTCAGGAAAAATTTAAATATCATCGAAATCTTACTTTTTGCTGGAATTTCAGGGAAATGAAAGCTCCCAATTTTGCCTATCCCTATTGGCTACATGTTGCCTCCTCCATTTGAAGTGAATATATTAAAAGTAAAATATTGCTGAAATCTCAATTTTTCTCTGACTTTTTGAGGAAATGAAAGCTCCCAATGTTACTTTTCCTATTGGCTACATGTTGCCTTCTCCACTTGACACCAATGTACTGGCCAAAAAAAATTAAATATTACCAAAATCTCAATGTTAGCTGAATTTTCAGGGAAACGAAACCTCCCAATTTCTTTCCTAAAAATGGTGAGATCTCAGTAAAATTTTGTTTTTCGGTGAAATACATTGGAGTCAAATGGTGTCAAATGGTTACATGTTGTCTTCTCCATCTGACGCCAATGTATTTCACCAAAAAACAACATTTTACTGAGATCTCGCTATTTTTAAGGACATTTCAGGGAAAATGAAAGCTCCCAGTTTCTTTCATCCCTTTTGGCTACATGTTCTTCTCCATTTGACAAAAATGTATTCAGCAAAAAATGAAATATCACCGAAATCTCAATTTTTGCTGAAATTTCAGGGAAATTAAACCTCCCAACTTCTTTCCTAAAAATGGTGAGACCTCGGTAAAATTGTGTTTTTCGGTAAAAACATTGGCGTCAAATGGTTACATGTTGCCTTCTCCATTCGCTGCCAATGTATTTCACCGAAAAACAAAATTTTGCTGAAATCTCACCATTTTTAAGGACATTTCAGGGAAAATGAAAGCTCCCAGTTTCTTTCTTCCCTTTTGGCTACATGTTGCCTTCTCCATTTGACACCAATGTACTTGCCAAAAAAAATTAAATATCACCAAAATCTCAATTTTTGCTGAATTTTCAGGGAAACTAAACCT
Source organism: Staurois parvus (assembly GCF_062004578.1). NCBI lineage: Eukaryota > Metazoa > Chordata > Amphibia > Anura > Ranidae > Staurois > Staurois parvus. The sequence continues at coordinate 47,263 of NW_028318418.1, forward strand.
CCCAATTTCTTTCCTAAAAATGGTGAGATCTCAGTAAAATTTAGTTTTTTTCAGTGAAATACATTAGAGCCAAAGGGCGTCAAATGGTTACAGGTTGTCTTCTCCATCTGCCGCCAATGTATTCAGGAAAAAAATTTATTATCACCGAAATCTCAATTTTTTGCTGGATTTTCAGGAGAAATGAAAGCTCTCAATTTTGCCTGTCCCTATTGGCTACATGTTGCCTCCTCCATTTGAAGTGAATATATTCATCGAAAAGTAAAATATTGCTGAAATGTACATTTTTCTTTGAAATTTTGGGGAAATGAAAGCTCCCAATGTTACTTATCCTATTGGCTACATGTTGCCTCTTCCATTTGACGCCAATGTATTTCACCAAAAAACAACATTTTACTGAGATCTCACCATTTTTAAGGACATTTCAGGGAAAATGAAAGCTCCCAGTTTCTTTCATCCCTTTTGACTACATGTTGTCTTCTCCATTTGATAAGTATGTATTCAGCAAAAAATGAAATATCTTCGAAATCTCAATTTTTGCTGAAATTTCAGGGATATGAGAGCCCCCCAATTTCACTCGTCTCTACTGGCTACACGTGAGCTGTGATACTGGAAATAATACATGGGGGAACTTTTCATCTGGTAACTGGGCGCCAGGATTTTTTTTCTAACTGGCAGTGAAGGAAATCCCTCATGGAACCCCCATGAGATGTGAGGAACCCTCTGCTTTAGCCTTTCAAAATTGACTCAAAATATCAGTTTTGTTTTTTTCTGACTCTCCCCCCCCCCCCCCCGCCTCATCTCCCACTAAGCGCCAAATTCCGTCTTCTTTTTTCGCCAGTCACTAGCTTGACTTGAACGGCAAATGACTATTTCTTTATTTGTTAAATTTATTTTCCATTTTATAGTCGGGCGGCTATAAAGCTCTAATTTGCAATGCGAGTTGTTATGGGATCTTGTTCACATTCCGCGTCCGCAGGAGAATAAAATTATTGTACAATTAATTTTGCAGAGAGCAAATGTTTTGGTTCGTGTTCCTAAATTTTTGAAGAGCGGCATCACTATTTCAATTGATGTGCCCGAGCCGTTCAAGGTTATCTCTTTCCAGTGACTCCATAAAGGGTATTAGGTTTTATTTACTGTATTGCTCAGTTATTCAATGGTAGGAACTCGCTTTTTTTTTTACGACTTAGATTAAAACGCTGATATTGTACTGATCCTTTGGAAATAATAGAACTAAAAATAAAAGAACTAAAAAAAGGAAAATAGAAAAGGAAAAAAAAACCTAAAATGAACCTGCACGCTAATTTTAATTATAAATGTCCTGAAATTCTTAAAATAAAAATTTAAACTTGCCATTTTTTTTTTTCGTTGGAACTAATAGAACTAAAAATAAAAACAGAAAGGAAAAAAACACTTAAAGTGAACCTGCCCTCCATTTTTAATTATAAATGTCCTGAAATTATTAAAAATTAAAAGTTGAAAAGTTTAAACTTGCGATTTTTATATATAGATAAATGTATTTTGAAATGCGTTTTTTATATATTACAAGAATATTTGAAAAATATTTTTAGAAATATATATTTATTTAAATATATTCTTCTGATTTTTTTTAACATATAAAAAAGTCATCTTAATATATATTTTTACATAGATTTGTAGAAAATGTATTTTTAAAGACATACAGTATATTTGAAAATGTATTTTTAAAAATATTTTTCATATATTTTGTAATATATAAAAAAATGCAATTTAACATACTATATATATATATATATAAAAAATATATATTTTATTGTTTTATTGTTCACGAGGAGATGGGCCCTACTTCTGGAGTGTAAAAAAAACCTGTGTTTGTTGTCGCTATATAAATCCTCTATAATATTAATAATTGCATATACTGCTGATGAGAAAACGTATTCGGGGTCCAGGGAGAGCGGATACAGTGAATGCGGGGTCCGGGGAGAGCGGATACAGTGATTGCGGGGTCCGGGGAGAGCGGATATAGTGAATGCAGGGTCCGGGGAGAGCAGATATAGTGAATGCGGGGTCCGGGGAGAGCGGATATAGTGATTGCGGGGTCCGGGGAGAGCGGATACAGTGATTGCGGGGTCCGGGGAGAGCGGATATAGTGATTGCGGGGTCCGGGGAGAGCGGATACAGTGATTGCGGGGTCCGGGGAGAGCGGATATAGTGAATGCGGGGTCCGGGGAGAGCGGATACAGTGAATGCGGGGTCCGGGGAGAGCGGATATAGTGAATGCGGGGTCCGGGGAGAGCGGATATAGTGATTGCGGGGTCCGGGGAGAGCGGATACAGTGATTGCGGGGTCCGGGGAGAGCGGATATAGTGAACGCGGGGTCCGGGGAGAGCGGATATAGTGAACGCGGGGTCCGGGGAGAGCGGATATAGTGAACGCGGGGTCCGTGGAGAGCGGATATAGTGAACGCGGGGTCCGGGGAGAGCGGATATAGTGAACGCGGGGTCCGGGGAGAGCGGATATAGTGAACGCGGGGTCCGTGGAGAGCGGATGTAGTGAACGCGGGGTCAGGGGAGAGCGGATGTAGTGAACGCGGGGTCAGGGGAGAGCGGATGTAGTGAACGCGGGGTCCGTGGAGAGCGGATGTAGTGAACGCGGGGTCCGGGGAGAGCGGATGTAGTGAACGCGGGGTCCGGGGAGAGCGGATGTAGTGAACGCGGGGTCCGGGGAGAGCGGATGTAGTGAACGCGGGGTCCGGGGAGAGCGGATGTAGTGAACGCGGGGTCCGGGGAGAGCGGATGTAGTGAACGCGGGGTCCGGGGAGAGCGGATGTAGTGAACGCGGGGTCCGGGGAGAGCGGATGTAGTGAACGCGGGGTCCGGGGAGAGCGAATGTAGTGAACGCGGGGTCCGGGGAGAGCGGATGTAGTGAACGCGGGGTCCGGGGAGAGCGGATGTAGTGAACGCGGGGTCCGGGGAGAGCGGTTGTAGTGAACGCGAGGTCCGGGGAGAGCGTATATAGTGAACGCGGGGTCCGGGGAGAGAGGATATAGTGAACGCGGGGTCGAGGGAGAGAGGATATAGGGAGTTCGGGGTCCGTGGAGAGCGGATGTAGTGAACGCGGGGTCCGGGGAGAGCGGATGTAGTGAACGCGGGGTCCGGGGAGAGCGGATGTAGTGGACGCGGGGTCCGGGGAGAGCGGATGTAGTGGACGCGGGGTCCGGGGAGAGCGGATGTAGTGAACGCGGGGTCCGGGGAGAGCGGATGTAGTGAACGCGGCGTCCGGGGAGAGCGGATGTAGTGAACGCGGGGTCCGGGGAGAGCGGATGTAGTGAACGCGGGGTCCGGGGAGAGCGGATGTAGTGAACGCGGGGTCCGGGGAGAGCGAATGTAGTGAACGCGGGGTCCGGGGAGAGCGGATGTAGTGAACGCGGGGTCCGGGGAGAGCGGATGTAGTGAACGCGGGGTCCGGGGAGAGCGGATGTAGTGAACGCGAGGTCCGGGGAGAGCGTATATAGTGAACGCGGGGTCCGGGGAGAGAGGATATAGTGAACGCGGGGTCGAGGGAGAGAGGATATAGGGAATTCGGGGTCCGGGGAGAGCGGATATAGTGAGTGCGGGGTCCGGGGAGAGCGGATATAGTGAATGCGGGGTCCGGGGAGAGCGGATATAGTGAATGCGGGGTCCGGGGAGATCGGATATAGTGAGTGCGGGGTCCGGGGAGAGCGGATATAGGGAATGCCGGGTTCAGAGTTTAGGAACACTTTAACAGTTTTGTTCCTTTTGGGATACAGGTTTTGCATGCAGGAATATATACTGATGGAAGCTTCCCCGTCCATTTTAAATAGTTTGTCTCAACCCTCTAACTGCCATTTCTGACAGCTTGTTCTGTTAAGGAAGAGGAAAAACAATAGACTTACTGGCAGGATCACCGAGTGAAAATAAAGGAAAAAGCCTTAAAAAACGAAAACGAAGGCAGCCATCCAATCTAGGAATTGGTAAGCTGCGTGTTTGTTTTTGGGTTTATTTACCACTTTAAACACTTTAAACGTTGTACTTCGGCCGATTCCTACAATCAGTAATAAGACGTAATGGTTCATCACAGTCTTGGCCGTAGGGTGATGGTTAATCATTCACAGAAGAAGCAACCATCCATGTCCAATGTTTAACCTGCTTAGATCTACTACATGGCCAAGAGTATGTGGACAATCCTCAGTTGATGCTCAGCCAAATCCATAAAGAAATGGTTTGATGAGTTTGGTGTGGAGGAACTCAAGTGGCCCCAAGCTCAACCTTACTCAATGGGATGAATTGGGATGGTTATTGCCAGTCAGATCTTCTCATCCCACATCATTACCTGACCTCTCAATGGCTCAGTTGGCTGAATATACACAAATCTTCAAAGACTCACTCCAAAAAATGTATTGGAAAGCCTTCCCAGCAACATGGAGGCTTATGACTCCAAAGGGGGATGGGGCACAGCTCTATGTTACTGCCCATGGATTTGGGGTTGGATGTCCAACAAGGCCATATAGGTGCTATGGTTTGATGAGTTTGGTGTGGAGGAACTAAAGTGGCCCTGACATCAACCTTACTCAACGTGATGAATTGAAATGCCTTTTGTGAGACAGATCTTCTCAATCTACATCCATACCTGACCTTGTAATGGCTCAGTTGGCTGAATATACACAAGCAGGGGCGGACTGACAACTCATGGGGCCCCCGGGCAATAGGGGATCATAAGACCCCTGTGTCCTCACCCACACTCAAACCACGCACAAAAAAGCCTCTGAAAGGTACCAGGGGCATCTCATGGGGCCCCCTACTGACCCTGGGCCCTCGGGCAGTGCCCGAGTGCTCTAATGGTCAGTCCACCCCTATACACAAGTCTTCTAAGACTTACTCCAAAACATTAGTGGAAAGCCTTCCCAGCAGCATGAAGACACAAAGGGGGAAGGGGCGCAGCTCCAGGTTACTGCCCATTGTTTAGGGGTTGGATGTCCAACAAGCCCATATAGGTGCTATGGTTTGATGAGTTTGGTGTGGAGGAACACAAGTGGCCCCGACATCAACCTCACTCAATGGGATGAATTGGAATGCCTTTTGTGAGTCAGATCTTCTCAACCTACAATGCTTCCTCCGCCTTCTACAAAGTTACGATGTACAGTTTGATTGCTGGGGGAGGGGAGACTGAGGAAATGCTTCCCCCTCCTTGTACAAAGTTACAATGTACAGTCTGATCACTGGGGGGGGTGGCCTAAAGAAATGCCTCCTCTTGTCTGTTGACATTATCTCAGCCTAGTTATACATGGCTCAAAAAAATGAAAGGAAGACCCTGAAAACCCATCAGATCTCAATAGGGAGGAATCTCCTTCTGGATCTCTATACTGACATGGATGGGGGATGGGTGAGGAACGTAAGGACGTCCCATCATTGGATGGAAATGGAAATGATTGACCTACAGAGGACTGAATTCAAAGACACCCCGAAAATCAATGAAAAAATGATGCAGCAGGCGAGTCCATTTTGGTGAAATGTCATTGCAGCAACTCAGAATGGTCCTCAGTAGTCTGTGTGGCCCCAATGTGCTTGTATGCATGCCTGACAACGTCGGGGGAGGCTCCTAATGAGACCACGGAAGGTGTCCTGGGGGATTTCCTCCCAGATCTGGACCAGAGCATCACTGAGCTCCTGAACAGTCTGAGGTGCAACCTGGTGGCGTCGGATGGACCGAAACATGACATCCCAGAGGGTTTCTATTGCATTTAGGTCAGGTGTGGGGGCCATTCAATGGTATCAATTCCTTCATCTTCCAGAAACTGCCTGCATACTCTCCCCACATGAGGCCGGGCATTGTCGTGCACCAGGAGGAACCCAGGACCCACTGCACCAGGAGGAACCCAGGACCCACTACACCAGCAGGAACCCAGGACCCACTGCACCAGGAGGAACCCAGGACTCACTGCACCAAGAGGAACCCAGGACCCACTGCACCAGGAGGAACCCAGGATTCACTGCACCAGGAGGAACCCTGAACCCCCTGCACCAACGTAGGGTCTGACAATGGGTCCAAGGATTTCATCCCCATACCTAATGGCAGTCAGGGTGCCATTGTCTAGCCTGTAGAGGTCTGTGTGTCCCTCCATGGAGATGCCTCCCCAGACCATCACTGACCCACCACCACAACGGTCATGCTGAACCATGTTACAGGCAGCAGAATGTTCTCCACGGCTTCTCCAGACCCTTTCATGTCTGTCACATGTGCTCAGGGTGAACCTGCTCTCATCTGTGAAAAGCACAGGGTGCCAGTGGTGGACCTGCCAATTCTGGGGTTCAATGGCAAATGCCAATCCAGCTCTATGGTGCCGGGCAGTGAGCACAGGGCCCACTAGAGGTTGTCGAACCCTCAGGCCACCCTCATGAAGTCTGTTTCTGATTGGTCAGAGACATTCACACCAGTGGCCTGCTGGAGGTCATTTTGTAGGAGGACCATCTTTGCACAAAGGAGCAGATACCGGTCCTGCTGATGGGTTAAGGACCTTCTATGGCCCTGTCCAGCTATCCTAGAATAACTGCCTGTCTCCTGGAATCTCCTCCACGCTCTTGTCTCCTGGAATCTCCCCCATGCTCTCGTCTCCTGGAATCTCCTCCACGCTCTTGTCTCCTGGAATCTCCTCCATGCTTTTGTCTCCTGGAATCTCCTCCATGCTCTTGTCTCCTGGAATCTCCTCCATGCTCTTGAGACTGTGCTGGGAGACACAGCAAACCTTCTGGCAATGGTATGTATTGATGTGCCATCCTGGAGGAGTTGGACTGCCTGTGCAACCTCTGTAGGGTCCAGGTATGACCTCATGCTACCAGTAGTGACACTGACCCGAGCCAAATGCAAAACGAGTGAAAAACAGAAAAGATGAGTAGAGAAAAAATGTCAGTGGCCTCCACTAGTAAAACCAGTCCTGTTTTGGGGGTTGTCTCATTGTTACCCATCTAGTGCACCTGTTGTTATTTTCATTACCACCAAAGCAGCTGAAACTGAACAACCCCCTCTGCGACTTACCTGACCAGATCCTCTGCTACTTCCCTGACCAGATAATTTCCCAGGAGTTTCGTCGTCTTGATGCTGGACTTTGAAGTCTTCCTTTCATTTTGTTGAGCCGTGTAGATAGATGTAGACATGTATCCTTTGCAGGAATATTTGAAATGATCTTGTGTTCCTAAACAAAGAGCTGATTAGTTAGTCACTTCATCACTGTCAGAATTTGCAAGCAAATTTAGCAAAAGGCATTCAGAAAAGTCCTAAATATCTAAAACATCTGAATAATAATTAAAAAAATGATCCCCGTCCCCCAGCAACCACCAACTGCAACTTCTATGGCATGTGCTAAATACTGTCTATGACTTGCAGTATAAGGATGTCCAGTAGAGGGCGCCACCTTCCCTGCAATTCTCTATGACCCCAGGTCCACACCTAAGCATTTTCCGCAGCGTTTTGCAGAAACGCACAGCAGTCCATGTAACATGATTTCCTATGGGACAGGTTCACTTCTCTGCGTTTTCACCCCATGCGTTTTTTGGAAAGGGTCAGGGACTTTTTTGAACTCCAAAAGTTGCGTTTGTAGGTTCTATAGACTTCAATGGAAACGCTGCAGAAAAGCATGTAGTGCATTTTTGATGCATTTTGCATTGGAAATCTGCCTAGCAACAAGAAACATTTTAAGAAACAAAAAAAATGCAAAACGCATCAAAAACGGGGCAAAAACGCAAAACGCAATGCTGGAGCGGCTCAAATGCAACCTTCAGAGGTGTGAACCGAGCCTGAGGGAGATTGTGAATCGCAAAACGTTGCATTTTCAAATACAGGGATGGGGAATGTCATTAAGTATGGAAGTTTGCACTGTATGACGTTGGTTTAAAATGGATTTGTATAATAAAAATGAACTTCTTCACGCCGGCCGCACACGAATGTGCGTCCTCCCGGCGTCTGGGCCTAGACGGCGAGCGGCCGCACATTTGCGTTCTATTAAGAAAAAACATATGTGCTGAGAGCGCACCCTGCACGCTCCCAGCACACATGTCCGGTACTCACAAAAAGGTCCCGATCTCCTCTTTCGATCAGGACCTTTCACGATCATGTGACAACACGTCATGGCGCTCACATGACCCTAAACCCCACCCTGCCTATCCCGCCTCCCGGCTTCTGAAGCTCTTAAAGGGCCGGGAGACGCCGGCATGAAGGGGTTAATAAAGATATTACAATAATAAGAAGAAGATTTATCATGTTTTGGGGGTTCTAAGTCATTTTCTAGCAAAAAAAAATTCAGATTTTTACTCGTATGTGGGAAACGTCAGGAATGGCCGGTGACCAAGTGGCTAATGTTTTGAATATTTGGCCGGAGTTCTGCTCTGAGTATAGAATATTTTTACGCCAATATCAAGTAAAATATACAGTGAAGGAAATGCATATTTGCTCCCCTGCTGATGCTGAATGTTCGCCCCTCACACAGAAATGATCGGTCTAACAATGGAATGTTCGCCCCTCACACAGAAATGATCGGTCCAACAATGGAATGTTCGCCCCTCACACAGAAATGATCGGTCTAACAATGGAATGTTCGCCCCTCACACAGAAATGATCGGTCTAACAATGGAATGTTCGCCCCTCACACAGAAATGATCGGTCTAACAATGGAATGTTCGGTGTAACACTGAGAGACAGAATACAACAACAAATTCAGCAGAAATGCGTCTAACAAATGATGACGGATCTGCATGTTCATGAGGGAAAGAAGGATTTGATCCCCTATCATTCAGCAGGATTTCTGGCTCCCGGGTGTCTCTCATACAGGTAACAAGCTGAGATTAGAAGCAGTCTCTTAAAGGGAGTGCTGCTAATCTCATTGTGTTACCTGTATAAAAGACACCTGTCCACAGGAGCCATCAAACCATCAGATTCCAAACTCTCCACCATGGCAAAGACCAAAGAGCTGTCCAAGGATGTCAGGGACAAGATGGTAGACCTACACAAGGCTGGACTGGGCTACCAAACTATGGCCAAGCAGCTTGGTGAGAAGGTGACAACAGTTGGTGCAATCATTCACAAATGGAAGAAACACAAAACAAGTGTCAGTCTCCCTAGGTCTGGTGCACCATGCAAGATCTCACCTCGTGGAGTGTCAATGATCATGAGAACAGTGAGGAATCATCCCAGAACTACACCTGAGGATCTTGTCAATGATCTCCAGGCAGCTGGGACCACAGTCACCAAGAAAACAATTGGTAACCAGGGGCGGACTGACAACTCATGGGGCCCCCGGGGAATAGGGGATCATGGGGCCCCTGTGTCCTTGCCCAATCTCAAAAAAAGCCTATGAAAAAGGTACCAGGGGCATCTCATGGGGCCCCCTACTGACCCCAGGCCCTCGGGCAGTGCCCGAGTTTCCAAATGGTCAGTCCGCCCCTGTTGGTACTGAAAAGGACTGAAATCCAGCAGTGCCCGCACGGTCCCTCTGCTGAAGAAAGCACATGTCCAGGCCCGTCTGAAGTCTGCCACTGAACATCTGAATGAATTTTTTGTGCTATAAAAAAAAAATAGACCGACAATTTTGAGAAAAAAAAAAAACACTATTTTTGACTTTTTGCTGTAAAACATGTCCAGTGAAAAAAATTTGAAAACTCAAATTTCGTCATAAATGGATTCCGCTCCGTGTCTTTGCTAAAAAAAAAATCCCCATGCGTGTAAATTTGTTGGTTTACCTGAAAGTTATACAAATGGCGGTATATATATTGGAATTTTTTTTTTGTCCTAGTAATGGCGGCGATCTGAGACTTAGCCCGGGTTCACATACATGCGTTGCGGTACATCGCATGTGATCAGGAACCGCGCTGCATTCCTGTGCAGATCATGTGATTTGTGTGCGGTGTCGGAGTCGCACATTATGTACGGCTCTATTCGCACCAAAGAGGCGCAGGATCCTTGTTTTGGGTCCGCGCTAGAATTGGATCACAACGGTATTCACACCAATGTGATCTGATTCTGCGCATCGCACTGCGTTTTGCGGACCGCTGTCAGCGTGTTGGTAACTGAACATACAAACCTGCAGCGGTTCAAATGAACGGGGCGCGATTCTGATGCGGTGGGGAGTTCACACAGAAAACGCTGAGAATTCTGCACCGCGTCAGTGTGAACTCGGGGTGACCCTTTCCAAAAACTGCACCGGGGTGAAAACGCAGAGGTGTGAACGTGTCCCATAGGAAGTCATGTTACATGGACTGTGCTGCGTTTCTGCAAAACGCAGCCGAAAACGCCTCGGTGTGAACTTCGGGTTACAAAGGAAATGGAGGCAACATAACAACATGAATACTAATCGCTTTTTCCTCCAGTCCTCAGACTGCGCCTGCTGGAGTTGACTGCTGTGCCGATCGCTGCGTTCCCTGCCGGGTGATATCGCAGGAGCACTTCTGTAATCTCCTGATCCAGAGGGATTGTTGCGCCCCGGCCGACCCATCGAACTTTTATACCTATAAATCATGCAGTGAGAGTCGCTAACATCCGATGGGAGTTTCCAGAAGAATCCCAACACCAGACATGTTCTGTATTTCAGCTTTCATGTGGCGGCTGCGCAAGTCTGCTTTGTTAATGCTTTTATTTATTTTCAGCCTAGTGATCCTGCCACTATGTAGAGGTGACAGCAGAGGGCGCCAACTAAGTGCAGGATATAGGAAAAGACTATTAAAAATCACAAGATGCATAGTTACATAGTTACATAGTTATATAGTTACATAGTTATATAGTTACATAGTTACATAGTTACATAGTTATATAGTTATATAGTTATATAGTTACATAGTTACATAGTTATATAGTTATATAGTTACATAGTTACATAGTTATATAGTTACATAGTTATATAGTTACATAGTTACATAGTTACATAGTTATATAGTTATATAGTTATATAGTTACATAGTTACATAGTTATATAGTTATATAGTTACATAGTTACATAGTTACATAGTTACATAGTTATATAGTTATATAGTTACATAGTTATATAGTTACATAGTTATATAGTTACATAGTTACATAGTTATATAGTTATATAGTTATATAGTTACATAGTTATATAGTTACATAGTTATATAGTTACATAGTTACATAGTTATATAGTTATATAGTTACATAGTTATATAGTTATATAGTTACATAGTTATATAGTTACATAGTTACATAGTTATATAGTTATATAGTTACATAGTTATATAGTTACATAGTTATATAGTTACATAGTTACATAGTTATATAGTTACATAGTTACATAGTTATATAGTTATATAGTTACATAGTTATATAGTTATATAGTTACATAGTTATATAGTTACATAGTTATATAGTTACATAGTTACATAGTTACATAGTTACATAGTTACATAGTTACATAGTTACATAGTTATATAGTTATATAGTTACATAGTTATATAGTTACATAGTTACATAGTTATATAGTTACATAGTTATATAGTTATATAGTTATATAGTTACATAGTTACATAGTTACATAGTTACATAGTTACATAGTTATATAGTTATATAGTTACATAGTTACATAGTTACATAGCTACATAGTTATATAGTTACATAGCTACATAGTTACATAGTTACATAGTTACATAGTTATATAGTTATATAGTTATATAGTTACATAGTTACATAGTTACATAGTTATATAGTTATATAGTTACATAGTTACATAGTTACATAGCTACATAGTTATATAGTTACATAGCTACATAGTTACATAGTTACATAGTTACATAGTTATATAGTTATATAGTTACATAGTTACATAGTTACATAGCTACATAGTTACATAGTTACATAGTTATATAGTTACATAGTTACAGTATATAGTTATATAGTTCCATAGTTAGTCTGGCTGAAAAACAGACAAAAGTCCACCCAGTTCCACCATAAACAGTATACCCTGCACCCCCCACAGTATACCCTGCACCCCCCAAAGTATGACCTGCACCCCCCACAGTATAACCTGCACCCCCCAAAGTATGACCTGCACCCCCCCACAGTATGACCTGCACCCCCCACAATATAACCTGCACCCCCCACACAGTATAACCTGCACCCCCCCACAGTATAACCTGCACACCCCACAGTATACCCTGCACCCCCCACAATATAACCTGCACCCCCCCCACAGTATAACCTGCACCCCCCCACAGTATAACCTGCACCCCCCACAGTATAACCTGCACCCCCCACAGTATGACCTGCACCCCCCACAATATAACCTGCACCCCCCACACAGTATAACCTGCACCCCCCCACAGTATAACCTGCACACCCCACAGTATACCCTGCACCCCCCACAATATAACCTGCACCCCCCCACAGTATAACCTGCACCCCCCTACAGTATAACCTGCACACCCCACAGTATACCCTGCACCCCCCACAATATAACCTGCACCCCCCCCCACAGTATAACCTGCACCCCCCCACAATATAACCTGCACCCCCCCCCCCCACAGTATAACCTGCACACCCCACAGTATACCCTGCACCCCCCACAATATAACCTGCACCCCCCCCACAGTATAACCTGCACCCCCCCACAGTATAACCTGCACACCCCACAGTATACCCTGCACCCCCCACAATATAACCTGCACCCCCCCCCCACAGTATACCCTGCACCCCCCACAATATAACGTGCACCCCCCCCCACAGTATACCCTGCACCCCCCACAATATAACCTGCACCCCCCACAGTATAACCTGCACCCCCCACAGTATAACCTGCACCCCCCACAGTATACCCTGCACCCCTCACAGTATAACCTGCACCCCCCACAGTATACCCTGCACCCCCCACAGTATACCCTGCACCCCCCACAATATAACCTGCACCCCCCACAGCAGCTTCACATACGTACGTTTATGTTGTAGGTTAGCTGCATCCCTATTAGATTTGAGCACTGCCCCGAATTCTTACCCCCTATGCATATATTCCTTCTGCAAGCCAAAAATCTCCCCCCAAAAATTCTCCCCTCCTTCAGTACAACCCCCCCCCTCCCTGCTGAAATCCCACACCCAGCATAAATCTTTGCCCCCCACCATCCTAGCCGCAATCATCTTCTCCGTTCCAGCAGAAATACCTCATCCCTAAGACAAGTATTTGTTACTCTGCCCCCCCCCCCCCCATTATTATGTCCCCGGTGCAGTTCCCCCCCCCCCAACATTATTATTTCCCCTGTGCAGTTCCCCCCCATTATTATGCCAAACACAGCACAGCAAATAGCTGTGAGATGTCCTTGCACCCAGGCTCCTCCCCATTTTGATACATCAGAGCCTAGGGGAAGCTGACTTAACAGTTTTGGCAGGCAGACGGTGGGGGGGGGCAGATGTTGGCTGTTTCAGGTCTATGAGATCTCAGTGTCGGGGGGGCCACTGGCTGTCAGATTGGGTTTGATAACCTGCCCTCCTACCCACATTTTCTGGGATGGGAAACAAACACTGCACAGCGGAAATCCTGCAGTCACGATCCAGGAGAGCCACAGCGGCAGGAGCGAGAGAGCACAGCCTGCACCTCCTCCCGGCTCTCTCCTGATCTGTATTTATGATACTTTTATAGCGCCGTCAATTTACGCAGCTCTATACATATATATTGTACACTCACATAAGTCTCCGCCCCCGAGGGGTATACAATCTAAGGTCCCTAACTTACATTCATACATACAAATACTAGAGACAATGTAGACAGGAGCCAATTCACCAATGTCTTTGGAGTGTAGGAGGAAACTGGAGTACCCAGAGAAAACCCACGCAGGCACAGGGAGAACATGCAAACTCCAGGCAGGTGGTGCCATGGTTGGGATTTGAACCAACGACCCGACTACTGCCAGGCAGAAGTGCTAACCACTTAGCCACTGTGCTGCCCTATGATCTGGCTTGTTTCCTTCGGCACTAAGCTGACAGGAGTAGTGGAGCTGCTGCCACTACTCCTGTCAGCTTGTAGGTAGGTACTCTCCACCCAGCTCACCCCCCCCCCACACCTAACATGATACCCCCATGACCAGGGCAACCACCATGACCAGGGCAGCCACCATGACCAGGGCAACCACCATGACCAGGGCAGCCACCATGACCAGGGCAGCCACCATGACCAGGGCAGCCACCATGACCAGGGCAACCACCATGACCAGGGCAGCCACCATGACCAGGGCAGCCACCATGACCAGGGCAACCACCATGAGCAGGGCAGCCACCATGACCAGGGCAGCCACCATGACCAGGGCAGCCACCATGACCAGGGCAGCCACCATGACCAGGGCAACCACCATGAGCAGGGCAGCCACCATGACCAGGGCAACCACCATGGCCAGGGCACAGTGACAGCTGCCCCCCATCCCAGTGTAGCAGAAAAATGAGTATCCCCTGAAGCTACTGTGCATGTGTCGGTTTCAGGCCGAAGGAGCCGATCGCCGGCTCTGTGCTAAAGTCGGAGATCGGCTTCTTCGGCCTGAAACTGGCACATGAGCACTTGCTTCAGGGTATACATATCTTCATGGGTCCAGGATACTCATTTTACTGCTACACCGGCACCGCTCCTTCCTCTCTGGAGGGGTGACACCACGTGTTATCGCACCGGGTGACACCAACCCTAGGGACGCCTCTGTCTGTACTGTTTGGAAAAGAACTAGTCGAATTCAGCGGCTCCTGCAGGAGTAGCGCTACAGAAGCATTGCCTAAAGAGAAGTTCAAAGAATTTATTTTTTTGCGTGTTTTCCATCGGATATTCAAACAGAAAAGTCTGGGCCATGACAGGTGCGGTGCCCATATCAACACGTACAAAGGCACTTTGTCTTCAATGTAAAAAAAACCAACAGAGACGGCAGCCGGTGCCAACCAGATGGCTAAGAGCAGAATCCGGAGCCGGGGTTACAGTGACCTGCTCACCGCGCTTATAATAATAATAAAAAATAATCGTTCTTTTATCGGGTGTAAATCCGTCAGCGGCCCCAGACAAAGTGATTCAGCCTCCAGATTTATACACGAGCAACGCGCTGCTTTAAAAGTCAAAATATCCGCCGTTATTAATATACACCGAGCGCCGTTTCAAGGTTGACGGAGCTCAGCGGTTACAAGTGCCGAAGATTCTCCTTGTCTCTGCTTCCAGGGCTCCGACCATAACACCAATGACAAAAACAATTGTCTCGGCGTCCACGCTGTCGGGTTTTTTTTTTACAGTCTGGGAGACGAGAGTGTAAATCCAGCATGCGTGGGAATTTAGGAGCGAGGAAGGAAACGCGCCTGGAGATAAGAGACATAACATTCTATAGATGGAGATCTGAAACAGGAAATATTCCGAAAGTGAGAATATTGAGGTGCCGCTATGTATATAGTTACATACCACCATGACCAGGGCAACCACCATGACCAGGGCAGCCACCATGAACAGGGCAACTACCATGACCAGGGCAACCACCATGACCAGGGCAGCCACCGTGACCAGGGCAACTACCATGACCAGGGCAACCACCATGACCAGGGCAGCCACCGTGACCAGGGCAACCACCATGACTAGAGCAACCACCATGACCAGGGCAACCACCATGACCAGGGAAACCACCATGACCAGGGCAACCAGCATGATCAGGGCAACCACTATGGCCAGGGCAGCCATCATGATCAGGGCAACCACCATGACCAGGGCAACCACCATGACCAGGGCAACCACCATGACCAGGGCAGCCACCATGACCAGGACAACCACCATGACCAGGGCAGCCACCATGACCAGGGCAACCACCAAGATCAGGGCAACCACCAAGACCAGGGCAACCACCATGACCAGGGCAGCCACCATGATCAGGGCAACCACCATAACCAGGGCAGCCACCATGACCAGGGCAGCCACCATGACCAGGGCAGCCAACATGATCAGGGCAACCACCATGACCAGGGCAACCACCATGACCAGGGCAGCCACCATGACCAGGGCAACCACCATGACCAGGGCAGCCACCATGACCAGGACAACCACCATGACCAGGGCAACCACCATGACCAGGGCAGCCACCATGACCAGGGCAACCACCATGATCAGGGCAGCCACCATGATCAGGGCAACCACCATGACTACTGTCTTGGAGACGAGAGTATAAATTCAGCATGCGTGGGAATTTAGGAGCAAGGAAGGAAACGCACCTGGAGATGAGACATAACATTCTATAGATGGAGATCTGAAACAGGAAATATTCCGAAAGTGAGAATATTGAGGTGCCACTATGTATATAGTTACATACCACCATGACCAGGGCAACCACCATGACCAGGGCAGCCACCATGACCTGGGCAACCACCATGACCAGGGCAGCCACCATGACCAGGGCAGCCACCATGACCAGGGCAACCACCATAACCAGGGCAACCACCATGACCAGGGCAGCCACCATGATCAGGGCAACCACCATGACCAGGGCAACCCACATGACCAGTGCAGCCACCATGACCAGGGCAGCCACCATGATCAGGGCGACCAGCATGACCAGGGCGACCACCATGTCCAGGGCGACCACCATGACCAGGGCGACCACCATGAACAGGGCAACCACCATGACCAGGGCAGCCACCATGATCAGGGCAACCACCATGACCAGGGCAACCCACATGACCAGGGCAGCCACCATGATCAGGGCGACCAGCATGACCAGGGCGACCACCATGTCCAGGGCGACCACCATGACCAGGGCGACCACCATGACCAGGGCAGCCACCATGACCAGGGCAGCCACCATGACCAGGGCAGCCACCATGATCAGGGCGACCAGCATGACCAGGGCGACCACCATGTCCAGGGCAACCACCATGACCAGGGCAGCCACCATAACCAGGGCAGCCACCATGATCAGGGCGACCAGCATGACCAGGGCGACCACCATGTCCAGGGCAACCACCATGACCAGGGCGACCACCATGACCAGGGCAGCCACCATGATCAGGGCAACCCCCATGACCAGGGCAGCCACCATGATCAGGGCAACCACCATGACCAGGGCAACCACCATGATCAGGGCAACCACCATGACCAGGGCAACCACCATGATCAGGGCAACCACCATGACCAGGGCAGCCACCATGACCAGGGCAACCACCATGACTACGGTCTGGGAGACGAGAGTATAAATCCAGCATGCGTGGGAATTTAGAAGCGAGGAAGGAAACACGCCTGGAGATAAGAGACATAACATTCTATAGATGGAGATCTGAAACAGGAAATATTACTAAAGGTGCCACTATGTATATAGTTACATAGTTAGTCTGGCTGAAAAAAGACAAAAGTCCATCCAGTTCAACCATTAAAAAAAAAAAAAGTTATAATCCTACACCCACAGTTGATCCAAAGGAAAGAAAAAAAACCCAGCAAAGCACGATCCAATTTGCTCCTGCAGGGACAAAAATTCCTTCCTGATCCCCCGAGAGGCAATCGGATATTCCCTGGATCAACTTTACCTATAAATGTTATTTATTTTTATTTATTTATATTTATTTAGGTTACTGTCAGCTCCCAGCTGTTCATTAGATGCACTGATGATATTATTGGTTAAAGTTTGTATTGTTTAGGATAATGTGATCAAGCTCTTATATATGCTCCAGTTATATATGTGTTTTTGCACTTACAACCAGGGCCGCTTTATCCATCTGTATCACTACCCCCTTAGGAGTTTTGGGTCCCCCTACAGCTTGCACAGCCAGGCAACACACATTTTCGTCCACACGTTCAATTCAGAGTCACAGTCCTTGAGCTTGAGCTTGGTTTTGTGATTTTGTTAAGGGGTTAATAACTTGGATGGGGTCTAGGGGTGTATGGGATGCCCAAGGAAACTGCAAACTTGAGGACAAAAAATGTGGCCCAAAAATAGTCTCTCCTTTAAGAGCCTCCAAAGCTCTCTCTTGTACCTCCTTGGACCCTAGATGAATCCTCCTTTCATCTGTTCCTTGGGCAAGGGGACCCTGTCATATTTCACAAGACTGTCATATGCCTTTAAGTGTTCTTTGTATTTTGTCTCTGCTCTTCCCTTTCCTTTGGTTTAGTTCATGCTGTATAGATAGCTCCACCCCTTTTCCCAGAAATGCATTTCAGCTTCTAGCCTCATGTCTTATGGAAGCAGAGCACATTATGATCTTTTGACCTATCCGATGTTCATTGTTGTAAGATTCTCCCAGTTTATGGAATAAACTTCACAAGATCTACAAGATGTCATCTGGATTGAGTCACTGTCTGTGTTATTCAACTAAGATTGGAGTTATCGCTATCTCATCACAACTATAGGCTACAGAAATCACACTTTCAATGCTTAGATTGGAGAGACAGAACAGAAGCAGAAGCTACCAAACTGAAACAGTCCCAGATGAGGAACTAGTTGGGTTCTCTACTTGACTGCCCTCTCCCCTTATCCCAGGGGGTGTAGGGCTATTCATTCTGTCTCTCCTGCAAGCTTGTGGGTTGGTGGCTGTCTTCAGGCCTGACGCTGGGCTGACTCCTTCCCTGCTCCACAGGCTGTCCTCTCTCAGGAGACGTTGAGGCACAGAGATCATCCTCTTCCAGCACCCTGCCAGTATGTGGGCCCCTTCCCTGGATCAACACTCCAACCTTCACTCCATCTTCCACCAGACACTGACCTATGCTGATTAGACTCAATCATAGTTAAGGGCTGTCCTGGCCCCATGCCAAGCCTCCTGCTTGGGGATTGGTCAAGGTCCCTTAAGTGTGCAAGCCAGCTCCTTCTCACCCACACCCAAACGTCTCCAGCTTCTAGAGCATGGGAAGGTATCAGGGAACTGACCTGCAGAGCCCTCCACCTAGCTGAACCTGAAGGACATTACACATATTAAAAATGGGGCAGTTGTCCTGACCCTTCTGGCTATTACACCTGAGCTGCCAATCAGCTCCAGTCTAACCAATAGGATCTAGCTCCCCCTAGGTAATCTAGGAGGGCATTACAAACATTTGCTGGCTCCCTTGTTCCTCCTGTCCCTCTGCACCCTCTGTTCCACTGTCAGTAGGGCCTGGGCTGGAGATACAAGAGAGGCCGACCCTGTCATCTCATTCTCCTCTCACCTACAGGACATGGGATGAATTTTTGCCAAGCAATAAAAACTCAAGGTGTTCTAATTCCTCTCCACTCTCAAAACGGAAAAGGAAATCTTTGCTCTTAGTTGTAATTTAAATCTCATGTCTGTGAGTCATTTCTTTTACAAAGGAGGCTTCAATGACAGTTGCCAAGGTTGCCGTGGGACTTGTGGAAAGTGTGTCCAGGGACCTAGAGCTGTTGAATCTCTTCCCTATTTGCCTTCCTGTCTAAACCCAGCTTCTCCCAACCCTTGTCCCTCCAATGGTGGAAAAACCACAACTCCCTAAAGACCGGCACATTGGGACTTTCCATGGCTCCTGGAGACCCGTGCATTGCTTGTACTTGACGTGTTACTTTTTTTTTTTAAGTATCAAAGAAGCTTGCAGAAGTTTGGAATCCTGCCATGGCAGCTAATAAAAACCTGAAAAAACAATGTTAATCTGACCTGGAGCGACGGAGTTCTTAAGATATTTGTCATAATAAAAAGGACGTGTGACCCGGGGTACCTTTCCAGGTCAGTGAAATGTCAAAGTGTCTTTTAATTACACGACTTGGCGAGACCTGGAAACACTAAGGCGGCTTTCAACGCTGTTTTAGTTACATCTGAGACAACACGGATTGGATTTCTGTTTTCTTTGAATTATTTGTGATATTTTATCCAAGTCAAAGATGTGAGCCAAACGAGAGACAGTAACTAAACAGTAGTTTGGTTACTCAATGGTTTTTTTTTTTCTTAGTTTTTCAAGACAGTTGAGAAGAGTTAAAATTGCTATGGGGTCTTCATTATTATTATTATACAGGATTTATATTATTATTATTATTATTATACAGGATTTATATTATTATTATTATTATTATTATTATTATACAGGATTTATATTATTATTATACAGGATTTATATTATTATTATTATTATTATACAGGATTTATATTATTATTATTATTATTATTATTATTATACAGGATTTATATTACACTGTTCAACAGGTAAAAAGTTTTGGGCATAAAATTAGCTAATCTTACATAATTTTGGGGTGCTGAAAACGAAAATGACCCTAAAAAATGTTGATTGGCTCTAGTTTCCATGATATATTCACCCATCTAATGACGTAAGCCATTCAAAATTATGATGCAACTTCAGCTGCATATTGCGCAATTGATACTGGTGACCAATAAAAAATGTCATGTATACTGAGATGATGCAATATTAGCCTTTAATTGCATCACTTCACTGCATAAAAGCTGCAGTATCTGTAGCTGATTGTAGTTCGTCTTTACATTTCGTTTTCTGCTTATATAGGCTACTCAGTAATGCCTCGAACTTGTGTGAATAAAGCAGATAATTTCTGCTATATCTGCGGTGAAATAACTTTTATCTCACAAAAAAGGAGGATAACAGGAATGATTAAGAAAGCCTACAACTTGTATTTTGGCTGCAAGATAGGAG
This sequence comes from Staurois parvus, assembly GCF_062004578.1. NCBI lineage: Eukaryota > Metazoa > Chordata > Amphibia > Anura > Ranidae > Staurois > Staurois parvus. Next base: position 67,835 of record NW_028318418.1, read on the forward strand.
ACCAGGACAAGAGCTGGGCACCACATATATGCTGCAATTCTTGTGGGACGGCACTGGAGCAATGGTTGAATGGAAAAAAGGCATCTATTCCTTTCGCTGTGCCAATGATTTGGAGAGAGCCAACAGATCATGTTAGTAATTGTTACTTTTGTATGGTGCCTCCAATTGTAAAAGGGCTAAATAAGAAGAAAAAGTTATCTGTGCACTATCCAAATATTCCATCGGCAATACGTCCAGTTCCTCATGGAGAGGGGCTACCAATTCCTAAAGCACCAGAATCCTTCATGGTTGAGTCAAGTGAGGAAGAACCTGAAGCGTGTAGTCATCAACCGTCAACCTCACATTGCCCAGACTTTCTTCCATCCACACCCACTGAACCACACCTCATTACACAAGTGGAATTGAGCGATCTTATCAGAGACCTGGATCTTCCGAAGAACAAGGCAGAGCTTTTGGGGTCAAGACTACAGCAGTGGAATCTCCTAGCAAGTGATGTTCGTACGTCTTTCTACCGTCATCGTCAGAAAGATCTGATCCCATTCTTCGTCCAGGAAGGTGATATTGCTGTATGTAACAATGTTCATGGTTTAATCTCAGCCATCGGCGTATGCTATGATCCCGATGAGTGGAGGCTGTTCATTGATGCTTCAAAGGCGAGTCTTAAAGCTGTTTTGCTCCATAATGGCAATCAGCTGCCGTCAGTTCCAGTTGCTTACGCAGTTTCAATGAAAGAAACGTATGAAAACTTGAAAGAGCTTTTAAGGTGCATCAACTATGATGAACATCAATGGTCGATTTGTGGTGACCTGAAGGTGATTGCTATCCTACTTGGACTTCAAGGTGGATATACTAAGTACTGCTGCTTCCTCTGTGAGTGGGACAGTCGTGCGAGAGAAATGCACTATGCCAAAAGAGACTGGCCATTACGCCAGTCATTGCAGCCTGGAGAAAAAAATGTTAACTATCCAGCACTTGTAGACAGCAATAAGATCTTATTACCTCCATTACACATCAAGTTGGGATTAATGAAAAACTTTGTTAAGGCAATGGACAAGAATAAAGCAGGTTTCAAGTACCTGATTAGCAAATTTCCAGCACTTAGTGCTGCAAAAATAAATGAAGGAGTCTTTGTTGGGCCACAGATTCGTAAACTTATTCATGATGATGAGTTTCTTTCTCTGTTGCGTGGAAAGGAAAAGGCTGCCTGGACAGCATTTGTATCAGTGACATCAAATTTTCTTGGAAACAATAAAACACCAGACTACAAGAAAGTGGTAGAAAAACTCATCCAGACTTACAGAAATCTGGGTTGCAACATGTCTCTAAAAATTCATTTTCTACATTCGCATCTGGATTTTTTCCCACCAAACTGTGGAGCAGTGAGTGATGAACACGGAGAGCGCTTCCATCAAGACATTGCAGCTATGGAAAGAAGATATCAAGGTAAATGGAGCCCATCAATGCTTGCTGACTATTGCTGGACAGTTGTAAGAGATAGCCCTTTCCTCGAATACAAGAGAAAAGCCAAGAGAAGCAAAACCGACACAAACTGAAGACAAAACTAGTGAGAATCCTAAGTATTAAAATGATTCAACTTAGCTTATGGCTATAATTTTTCTTGGTAATCCTATGCAATATATTATGCCATTTAGGCTTTGTTATGTAGTCATATCACTTGCTTTATATTTGTGGAAAGACATCTATCTATATAATTATTGTGCATTATGTAGTCATTACGCCTATAGTAGAAAACTTTCCGTTTACAGAAAAACTAGAGCCAATTGACAAATTTCATTGTTATATTTGAACTCAGAATGTGAAATTCATTAAGAAATGGATCCTTTTGTTTCCAAAACTGGCAAAAAATAAAAATTTGTTGAACAGTGTTATTATTATTATTCAGGATTTATAATATTGTTATTATACAGGATTTATATTATTGTTATTATACAGGATTTATATTATTATTATTGTACAGGATTTATATTATTATTATTATTGTTATTATTATTATACAGGATTTATATTATTATTATTGTACAGGATTTATATTATTATTATTATACAGGATTTATATTATTATTATTGTTATTATTATTGTACAGGATTTATATTATTATTATTATACAGGATTTATATTATTATTATTGTTATTATTATTATACAGGATTTATATTATTATTATTATACAGGATTTATATTATTATTATTATACAGGATTTATATTATTATTATTGTACAGGATTTATATTATTATTATTATTGTTATTATTATTATACAGGATTTATATTATTATTATTATTCAGGATTTATATTATTATTATTATACAGGATTTATATTATTATTATTATTATTATTATTATTATTCAGGATTTATATTATTATTATTATACAGGATTTATATTATTATTATTATCATTCAGGATTTATATTATTATTATTATACAGGATTTATATTATTATTATTATACAGGATTTATATAGCGCCAACAGTTTGCACAGCGCTTTACAATATAAGGGAGACAGTACAAATACAATACATTTCAGTACAGAAGGAATAGGAGGGCCCGGCTCGTGGAGCTGACAATCTAAAGGAAGGGGATACAAAAGGTGATAGCTGCGGGGGATGATCTGGCGGAGGTGATTCAAGTACAGTTCTTAGGTGGAGGTGGGGTAGGCTTCCCTGAAGAAGTGAGTTTTCAAAGATCGCCTAAAGGCAGACAGGGTGGGGGCTGACCGGACATGCTGTGGTAGGGAGTTCCAGAGGATGGGAGAGGCTCTGGAGAAGTCCTGGAGGCGAGCGTGGGAGGAGGTGATGAGGGAGCTAGAGAGGAGGATATCATGGGAGGAGCGGAGCGGGCGATCTGGGCGGTATCTGTGGATGAGGTTGGCGATGTAGCCGGGGCAGTGTCCGATTGCACCTCTGCTGTTGACTCTGCCTGTGACCTGACTTCTCTGCCGTCTATGCTTGATCTGGCCGACTGTTACCGACCCGGCTCATCTGACCTTGCATCTGCCTTCCAGGAAACACATCATCACCCCTCCCCATCCAACCAAGACACAGAACAATGGGGCAGCACATGGCCAAAGGACAATAGACAGCCATGTGGCCGAGAACAAAGGACAACACACCAATACACAATAGACATTCACATACACACCCTGTACCCTAACAGGCACAACATAAGAATTTGGGAAGATGATACAGAGGTCCTCCCACCCCCAAAAGTCACTCCTGTTACAATGCCGCCCTAGGCAAATGCCTTGTGGTAAATACACCCCTGCTCCTGCTTTTTCACCTGCCCGTGGACCTCCACTCACGCACATACAGTTGCAATAAAAAGTATGTGAACCCCTTGGGATTACGTGGAGTTTTGCATGAATTGGGCATAAAATGTGCTCTGAACGTCATCTAAGTCACAACAATAGAAGAACACAGTCTGCTGAACATAATACTACACAAACATTAGATGTTTCCATGGTTTAATTGCACATAACATGTAAACATTCACAGTGCAGGGAGGAAAAAGTATATGAACCTTTGGACTTAATAACTGGTTGACCCTCCTTTGGCAGCAATAACCTCAACCAAACGTTTCCTGTAGTTGCAGATCAGACCTGCACAACGATCTGGAGTCATTTTGGATCACTCCTCTTCACAAAACTGTTTCAGTGTAGCAATATTCTTGGGATGTCTGGTGTGAATCGCTCTCTTAAGGTCATGCCACAGCATTTCAATCGGGTTGAGGTCAGGACTCTGACTGGGCCACTCCAGAAGGCGTATTCTGTACTACTCATACCTCGCCCTGCTCCTGTGGCTACTGTCCCACCACCAGTGGTCCTGGAGCCGGAGCTGTACCGGAGGCCTGCCTCTTCACATCAGGCTCACTATCTAAGGTACGTGACAACCACATTTTGACATATATCCACAACAGCCTGGTAGCCAAGATCTATTCTGTGTTCCGGTAGGCATGAATCAGTTCATTCCTTTTTACTAGGCCCTTAATGATGTCTTTGTAAACGCATGCACACTAGAACTAGTTTGAACACGAAGGCCTCTAAACCACCGCAATTTGTCTTCATCTCAGGTTATTAAAAAGCCATTTTCATCTGGTCGAAGTAACAATCACCTTTAACTTGCTACCAAAAGCCTGTATTTATAGCTGTAGGCAGCCCTGCACTTTATTCCTGTGACTTTTAAAGCAGTTATTTCTCCAAGCCATCGCCGTAGGTCATAAAAGAAGTGTAATGATGATGTTTGCATGATAAGCCGGGAAGATTTACAAGCAAATCAGTGAACAAGAGAAAACCGGCTGAATGAAGAATTCTGCAATTTTTAAAAAGTTGTTTCTTTAGAATAGAAGAGGTTATTCTGGAAATATTTGTAATAAAATACGAAGTACATGTAACCTACAACTAGACATAGAAGGGTAGATGTCTCCCTAAAAGCGATGGATGGGGGGGGGGGGGGACATCTGCTGGCATGTAGCACCCAGATCAACCGAGGATTCACTTTGATTCACTTTGCTTGAGGTGATTGTAGCCGCATTAGTGCATTTGCGACAGAAACAATTAAGAACTGTCCGTGATACTTTTTTTATTTGCACTAACATATAATTTTGAGGACAAGCTTTTGGGGAGTGTCCAGGGGCGGACTGACCATTTGGAGACTCGGGCACTGCCCGAGGGCCCGGGGCCAGTAGGGGGCCCCATGAGATGCCCCAGGTACCTTTTTCATAGGCTTTTTTGAGTTTGGGCAAGGACACAGGGGCCCCATGATCCCCTATTGCCCGGGGGCCCCATGAGTTGTCAGTCCGCCCCTGGGAGTGTCCCCTTCTTCAAGGACCAAGCAGTACTTGGACCTTGAAGAAGGGGACACTCCCTGAAAGCTTGTCCTCGAAATTATATGTTAGTGCAAATAAAAAAAGTATCACGGACCAGGGGCGGACTGACAACTCATGGGGCCCCCCGGGCAATACGGGATCATGGGGCCCCTGTGTCCTTGCCCAAACTCAAAAAAGCCTATGAAAAAGGTACCAGGGGCATCTCATGGGGCCCCCTAGTGACCCCGGGCCCTCGGGCAGTGCCGGAGTTTCCAAATGGTCAGTCCGCCCCTGTCACGGACAGTACTCAATTGTTTCTGTCATTTGATTCACCCAACAGATGAATGTACGTGAATTAAATACACTTTCACCCAAATTCTAAATGATTCCATTTGTCATTATGAAAAGGTGGTACCAAAAAAAAAAAAATATGAGTGGTGAAGTCTGTTTAACCTCCCTGGCGGTCTGATTATGTCAGTATTTCTGTGCTCAAAGCGGTACATGTTTTTGCATGGAAATATGTTTTTTTATTGTAGGCTTGTAATTCTTAGTAATAACCCGCTGAAATCTGTCCGAACAAGAGTCTAGTAAACAGGGGCGGACTGACCATTTGGAAACTCGGGGACTGCCCAAGGGCCCCGGGTCAGTAGGGGGCCCCATGAGATGCCCCTGGTACCTTTTTCATAGGCTTTTTTGAGTTTGGGCAAGGACACAGGGGCCCCATGATCCCCTATTGCCCGGGGGCCCCATGAGTTGTCAGTCCGCCCCTGCTAGTAAACATCCCGGGTAGGATAAAATTTGAAACATGAAATCATAAATTATAATATAATAAATACTCATAAAAAATAGTAATTATATTATTATAATATATAACTATAAATATTAAATAAATTATATAATAAAATAATAATATAAGTAAATAATAAATAATAAAAATAATAATATAATAAAATAATAAATATATATAATATATAACAAAAATAATAATATAATAATAATAAATTTAATTCAATAATATCATCAAACCAAAAACACTGAAATGTGAAATAGAGCGCCAAGTTCGCACATCGCTGAGCTCAGTCGCAGAATCGTTTTCAGTGTCTGATGATGAATTTCCCCCACCAATCATTATCACTCAATTCTGCAAGTGGTTCTGATTTACTATCGCTGTTCTCTAGCCGGTCTAAAACCGCGTCTGACCTAAAGGGACGCTTTTTGGACGCCATGGACGTTTCTCAGTTTCCAGGCAGAAAGAACAGTAATAATGCAGGCAGGGCGCCGGACAAAGCACTCGGGACACAATGTATGTGAAATGGTTTGATACAGGAATGTTATACTATGTGATTTTAGTGGATTTAGTGAATGTCACATTTTTACATTTTTTAAATTCCTGCTGGTTCTGTCCCCCGTACGTCCCGATGGCTCGCAGGGAATGGAACCCGGAAGACGGATGCCGGCATAGGCCAAGGAACGCTGCAGGGGGGACATCGCGGGAGCGCAGGACAAGGAGAGTGCAGAAGGGATCCCGGAGCAACGCTGCAGTGTATTCCCGAGTGTAGCTCGGGGGGGGTTACCGCTTGTGGTACTGAAAGTTTACCCCGAGCTACACTCGGAAATACCGCCAGGGGGGTTAACCAGGAATTTTTTGCATAATAAATGCTCCTCAACAGACGTTCTACCATACCTCCTAACTTTTTGGGGAAAAAGGGACACAATGTAGCAAAAATTAAGTTAAAAAAGACCACACTCCTACCATGCCCCCAATTACGTGGAACACGGTCGGAAGGACCATTCGGAAACTCAGGCCCAGGGTCAGATGCCCCTGGTACCTTTTTCGTAGGCTTTTTTGAGTTTGGGCAAGGACACAGGGGCCCCATGATCCCCTATTGCCCGGGGCTCCCCATGAGTTGTCAGTCCGCCCCTGGTGGAACATGAAAAAACGTTCCACGTAATTGGTGGAATGGTAGGAGTGTGGCCTTTTGTAACTTAATTTTTGCTACATTGTGTCCCTTTTTCCCCAAAACGTTAGGAGGTATGGTAGAACTTCTGTTAGTTGAGGAGCATTTTTCTTGGTGGGAGTATCAGAACCTGGCAGGGCAGCTCCCATGATTGGGTTGCCAAAGGTACAATCTGCTTCGGAGAGATGGGATTAATAGAAAAGGTGGTGGGAAGTATCTGTACGTTTGGAGTGAATTGAACGTGAGTATGAAAGATGATATTACTAATAAGAGTTGATAGCGGAGAGTCATTATGAATGGAGCTTCATGCGAGTGCATCAATAATTGTGGGAGTATGTTAGAGCCCCCCCAACATATAAGGCGAGAATGAGATTCAGCTCCTATCACAGACTGAAATGGCCGAGAAGCAGGGCAATGTTCTTAGTATGGGGGATTTCAATTACCCTGATATTGATTGGGCTAATGAAACTGCACATTCAACAGAGGCTTGTCGTTTCTTGAACCTACTGCAGGACAATTTCATGGGTCAGATGGTAACAGCCCAACTGGAAAAAAAAACCTTCTGCCGGATCTATTAATTTGAAATAACACAGAGCTCATTACAGGCGTGCAAGTTAGAGACAATTTAGGTAATAGTGATCAAAATGTAATTACATTTGCCTTAAGTCGCAGGAAGGAGACGCATGTTGGCATGGCAAGAACACTCAATTTAAAAAAAAAAAAAAGGCTAATCACTAAGCTGTGCTCTTTACTACATAATATTTAATAGGATGAAATATTCTCAACAAAGAACACAGAAGACAAGTTGGAGGCTATTAAAGACATATTGAAATGACTGCGTTTGCCAGTAAATGCCAAAATTCCAAAGGGCAACACATGTAGAAGAATACAATTAAAACCTATGTGGCTCAATTCTAGTGTTAAAAGAAAAATTAATGAGAACGGGCAAAATACAAAATGGAAAGAGACAGCTTCTGCATTTCAGAACTACGAAAAAGGCAACAAGAGATGAAAAATGGCCATCGGGGAAGCTGAAATAGAATCTGAAAAACATATTGCTACAGGAAGTAAAACGAAACCCCCCAAGAAAGTCTTTAACCACTTCCAGTCCGGACACTTTCCTCCCCTTCCAGTCCAGACACTTCCCCCCCCTTCCAGTCCGGACACTTTCACCCCCTTCCAGACCGGACACTCTCCCCCCCTTCCAGTCCGGACACTTTCACCCCCTTCCAGTCCGGACGCTTTCCCCCCCTTCCAGTCCGGACACTCTCCCCCCCTTCCAGTCCGGACACTTTCACCCCCTTCCAGTCCGGACGCTTTCCCCCCCTTCCAGTCCGGACACTTTCACCCCCTTCCAGTCCGGACACTTTCCCCCCTTTCAGTCCGGACACTTTCCCCCCCCCCCCCTTCCAGTCCGGACACTTTCCCCCCTTTCAGTCCGGACACTTTCCCCCCCTTCCAGTCCGGACACTTTCACCCCCTTCCAGTCCGGACACTCTCCCCCCCTTCCAGTCCGGACACTTTCCCCCCTTTCAGTCCGGACACTTTCCCCCCCTTCCAGTCCGGACACTTTCCCCCCTTCCAGTCCGGACACTTCCCCCCCCTTCCAGTCTGGACACTTTCCCCCCTTCCAGTCCGGACACTTTCCCCCCCTTCCAGTCCGGACACTTTCCCCCCCTTCCAGTCCAGGCCAATTTTCAGCTTTCAGCGCTATCACACTTTGAATGACAATTGCGCGGTCATGCAACACTGTACCCGTATGAATTTTTTAGCATTTGTTTTTAGACAGATAAAGCTTTATTTTGGTGGTATTTATTCACCGCTGGGATTTTTATATTTTTTGCTATGTAAATGAAAAAGTCCAACATTTTTTTTAAAAAAGCGTTTTTCTTATAAAAGCTTGCAAATAAATAATATTTCATCATACATATTGGCCAAAATTTATTCAGTTATCTTTTTAGTAAAAAAAAAAACCCAAATTAGTTTATAACCAAAAATTATAATTTTTAAAAATTTTTTTTTACATTTTTATTTTATTTTTTTTACATTATTATTTATGGGTTTTTGTTTTTTTTTACATACTGTCACCCTACAAGTACAGTGTCACCATGGTGACTGTACTACTTGTGGGGGGTGATGAAGATCTTTTTTTTTTCACACTGATTGCTTTTACACTCATAAAGACTGTAAAAGCAATCATTTTTCCTTCTCTCTGGCTGCATTCTTGCAGCCATTGAGAAATAACGTGAGAGCTGTGATTGGTCACAGCTTGTCATATGGTACAAGGCTGTTGTGAATGGCCCTGTACCATGTGATCTCTGTGATCATTCACAGATTTCACACGTAGTAAGCAATGATGTCAGAAGTGACACCTTGCTTACTACTCTGCATGTGATCACTGATTGGCCAATCAGGGATCACATGATCGGGACCTCGCAGGGAGGTCCCATAAGACGATCAGTGTTTCACTGTGTCCGGAGGACACAGCGGGCACCGGATCGCGGTGCTGCACGCTCCCAGGGAGCGTGCACAGGCAGGGGGCGGGGAGGTAGTTTATAAACTGCCACCCGACTCTGCACTGCCATCGTCTGGCCGTTTATATACAACGGCCGGACGGGAAGTGGTTAAATATATCAATGGTAAAACGGTCATGACAAAACACATGATGGATGGACATGGATGAACATGGGGAATGGGTCACAAGTGATGAGGAGAAGGCAGATGTATTAAATACATTCTTCAGTCCACATTATACAACCAAAAAAGATTGGTTTGATGGTCAGCACAGAAATGCTAATAACAATGTACTGGAAGTTCCTTTGTGGCTGACCTTACTCCGGGTTCAAAACAGATTTGACAAATGTAACTAAATGGCCAGGACCAGATGGCTTACACCTATGAGTCCTTAGAGAGCTTAGCTCTGTTATAGCCAGACCATTTTATCATTTTTATAGAATGGACCAGTACCAACAGATCAGCAAGAAGCAAATATGGCGCCAATATATTAAATTCAAAAAACCTTTGGATACCTTCCTCAGTCAGCATAACATACAGGGCTGTGGAAAATCCTATATTTAATCAAGGTTAGCTGATCGCCGGCATGGGATCAGTGGAAGGAGAAAAAGCAATTTGGCCTATGCTTGTAGAGATTGGCCTATGCATGGAGGGTTTGACCTATGCTTGTAGGGATTGGTCTATGCATGTAGGGATTGGCCTATTCTTATAGGGATTAGTCTATGCATGTAGGGTTCACCTATGCTTGTAGAGATTGGCCTATGCATGCAGGGTTTGACCTATGCTTGTAGGGTTTGAACTATGCTTGTAGGGATTGGCCTATGCTTGTAGGGATTGGCCTATGCTTGTAGGGTTTGAACTATGCTTGTAGGGATTGGCCAATGCTTGTAGGGATTGGCCTATGCTTGTAGGGATTGACCTATTCTTGTAGGGATTGGCCTATGCATGTAGGGATTAGTCTATGCATGTAGGGTTCACCTATGCTTGTAGGGTTTGAACTATGATTGTAGGGATTGGCCTATTCTTGTACGGATTGGCCTATGCATGTAGGGTTTGACCTATGCTTGTAGGGTTTGAACTATGCTTGTAGGGATTGGTCTATGCATGTAGGGTTCATCTATGCTTGTAGGGATTGGCCTATGCATATAGGGATTGGCCTATGCATGTAGGGTTTGAACTATGCTTGTAGGGATTGGCCTATGCATTTTGGGTTTTGGCCTATGCATGTAGGGTTTGAACTATGCTTGTAGGGATTGGCCTATGCATGTAGGGATTGGCCTATGCATGTAGGGTTTGAACTATGCTTGTAGGGATTGGCCTATGCATGTAGGGATTGGCCTATGCATGTAGGGATTGGCCTATGCATGTAGGGTTTGAACTATGCTTGTAGGGTTCACCTATGCTTGTAGGGTTTGGCCTATGCATGAAGGTTTGAACTATGCTTGTAGGGATTGGCCTATGTATGTAGGGTTTGAACTATGATTGTAGGGATTGGCCTATGCTTGTAGGGATTGGCCTATGCTTGTAGGGATTGGCCTATGCTTGTAGGGATTGGCCTATGCATGTAGGGTTTAGCCTATGCTTGTAGGGAGTGGCCTATGCTTGTAGGGATTGGCCTATGCTTGTAGGGTTTGAACTATGCTTGTAGGGATTGGCCTCTGCTTGTAGGGATTGGTCTATGCTTGTAGGGATTGGCCTATGCATGTACGGTTTGACTTATGCTTGTAGGGTTCACCTATGCTTGTAGGGATTGGCCTCTGCTTGTAGGGATTGGCCTATGCTTGTAGGGATTGGCCTATGCTTGTAGGGTTTGAACTATGCTTGTAGGGATTGGCCTCTGCTTGTAGGGATTGGCCTCTGCATGTAGGGATTGGCCTATGCTTGTAGGGGCTGTTTTGTAAACACTTAGTAGTTGAACTTGATGGACATGTATTTTTGTTTTTCAACTTTATCTACTATGTAACCAAGAACCCAAATCTGCGTTTGGACCTGTGTTGATGGGCCTTGGGCTTACATCAATGGCATTAGTTTGACCGTCAGCTGACCACCATTTCAACCGCTTTTTAGCAGGTTTTTTTTATACCCAAATACTTGTATAGGAAAACAAAAACCAGCTTGAATTAAACGAAAACCCGTTGACTAAGGTCCTTATCTAGACTGGATCCCAGTTAATAATAATTTCATTCATATTTTTATACCAATCCTTTTGTTGAAGTTGGACGTACACCAGAACCAGTCTGGACACGAACAATTCTCAACCATCTAATGCTTTGCCTTGGGCCATTGAGCAGCCATCTTCACCTGGTGGAGGAACCAATTACCTTTAGCGTGCTATCAAGCCTCGTATCTCTAGGTGTAGGTGGCCATTGCACTTTATTCCTGCGACTTGTAAAGCAACTATTTTTCTCAGCCATTGACTTACTGCTGTAAGGTAGCTGGCTGGGATTATTAGTCTGTGACATTTACGACCCCATAGCTCTCCCCAGCCAAGGCTCACAGTACGTGAATGCGGTTTCTATATATCTCCTGGTTAGTGGACCTGAACCTAGATCATAAAAGAAGCATAATGATGACACTTGCATGATGGGCTGGAGAGATTTATAGGCAAATATGTGAACAAGAGGTTTAACAGAAAAGCCGTTAAAAGGAAACATTCAGTAATTTTAGGAATGCTTTTGAATTGATGAGCAGTCAAATATAGTTCTGGTGCTCATTAAATATTTATAAAATACGAGGAAGTGCATATAACCTAAAACCAGAGGCAGACGGGTGGACGTCTCCCCAAAAACGATGGATGGGGAAATGTCTGCTCTTTTTTGCAGCGCCAGGATCTGCCGATGGACTCAAACGATGTATGTGCGTTTAACACGTTCTTCTCAGGATTGGCCGGGTTATATGACGATATTGCAGCAAGTTATCAGTGAGCACTCCTGACCAGGGGTGGACTGACCACTCATGGGGCCCCTGGGCAATAGGGGATCATGGGGCCCCTGTGTCCTTGCCCAAACTCAAAAAAGCCTATGAAAAAGGTACCAGGGGCATCTCATGGGGCCCCCTACTGACCCCGGGCCCTCGGGCAGTGCCCGAGTTTCCAAATGGTCAGTCCGCCCCTGGTCTTGACATCAAAAATGATTGTCCTTGACTTATACGAGACTATAAATCTCAGTATATTAACCCTGTAATGACTGAGGGTGCAACAAATGGCAATGCCTGAACACAATTTTGCAACCTTGAAATGCATTAGTAAAACTGTAGATATAATCACAACTACTTAGTGTATCCAGTTTTTTTTTTCAGGACAAATTGGGATTTTTTTTTTGTTGGTAAATGGTAACATACTGTTTATATACACTATATTGCCCAAAGTATTGTCCCCACCCTCCGAATCAGGTGATTCAGGTGTTCCAATCCCCTCCGAATCAGGTGATTCAGGTGTTCCAATCCCCTCCCAATCATGTGATTCAGGTGTTCCAGTCCCCTCCCAATCATGTGATTCAGGTGTTCCAGTCCCCTCCCAATCATGTGATTCAGGTGTTCCAATCCCCTCCATATCATGTGATTCAGGTGTTCCAATCCCCTCCCAATCATGTGATTCAGGTGTTCCAATCCCCTCCATATCTTGTGATTCAGGTGTTCCAATCCCCTCCCAATCATGTGATTCAGGTGTTCCAATCCCCTCCATATCATGTGATTCAGGTGTTCCAATCCCCTCCATATCATGTGATTCAGGTGTCCCAATCCTTTCCATGGACACAGGTGTATACAATCAAGCCCCTAGGCATGCAGACTGCTTCTACAAACATTGGTGAAAGAATGGGTCGCTCTCAGGAGCTCAGTGACTCCAAGCGTGGTCCCGGGATAGGTGGCCACCTGTGCAATAAGTCCATCTGTGACATTTCCTGGCTACTAAATATTCCACGCTCAACTGTTAGTGGGATTATAACAAAGTGGAAGCCACTGGGAACAACAGCAACTCAGCCACCAAGTGGTAGGCCACGTCACATGACAGGGCGGGGTCAGCGCATGCTGAAGCGCACAGTGCGCAGAAGTCGCCAACTGTCTGCAGAGTCAATAGCTAAAGACCTCCAAACTTGGTGTGGTCTTCAGATGAGCCCAACAACAGTGCGTAGAGAGCTTCATGGAATGGGTTTCCATGGCCGAGCAGCTGCATCCAAGCCTTCCATCACCAAGTGCAATGCAAAGCGTCGGATGCCGTGGTGTAAAGCACGCCGCCACTGGATTTTAGAGCAGAGGAGACGTGTTCTCTGGCGTGACCAATCACACTTCTCTGTCTGGCAATCCGATGGACATGTCTGGGTTTGGCGGTTGCCAGGAGAACAGTACTTGCCTGACTGCATTGTGCCAAGTGTAAATTTTGGTGGAGGGGGGATTATGGTGTGGGGTTGTTTTTCAGGGGTTGGGCTTGGCCCCCTAGTTCCAGTGAAGGGAACTCTTAAGGCGACATTTTGGACAATTTCATGCTCCCAACTTTGTGGGAAGAGTTTGGGGATGGCCCCTTCCTGTTCCAACATGACTGCCCACCAGTGCACAAAGCAAGGTCCATAAAGACATGGAGGAGCCAGTTTGGGGTGGAGGAACTTGACTGTCCTGCACAGAGTCCTGACCTCAACCCCATAGAACACCTTTGGGATGAATTAGAGCGGAGAATGCGAGCCAGGCCTCCTCCCCCGACATCAGTGCCTGACCTGACAAATGTGCTTCTGGAAGAATGGTCCAACCTTCCCATAGACACCCTCCTAAACCTTGTGGACGGCCTTCCCAGAAGAGTTGAAGCTGTTATAGCTGCAAAGGGCGGGGCCAACTCAATATTGAACCCTACGGACTAAGACTGGGAGGCCATTAAAGGTCATGTGCGTGGAAAGGGCGGGGCCAACTCAATATTGAACCCTACGGACTAAGACTGGGGGGCCATTAAAGGACATGTGCGTGGAAAGGGCGGGGCCAACTCAATATTGAACCCTACGGACTAAGACTGGGGGGCCATTAAAGGTCATGTGCGTGGAAAGGGTGGGGCCAACTCAATATTGAACCCTACGGACTAAGACGGGGGCCATTAAAGGTCATGTGCGTGGAAAGGCTGGCGGCCCAATACTTGGGGCAATATAGAGTATATACTGTATATGCAAAAAAGACCAAAGTTAAATATTTAACATTTGTTACTCTGACTGGAGCTTGCGTTTCGGCAGCAATCCATAGACACGGATGCATTTGTGTGACTCGGATTATGTAACGGTGGGAGAGGATACGAGGCTAGAAACGATATTTCAGAAGTCTCAGATCTCCAAGTCATCGTATGAATGGGGCAGCTGTGCCGGGCGGGGGGGAGATACATCAGGATCCTGGTGCAGAGAGCCGCGAGTTATCATCAGATTTTATAGTATAATTATAGGTTTGCTCTAGTGGCTCTCGGCTCCGGCATCTGGAAGGTCACAGGGACTGAGGGGCCCGGCCGCTACAATAAACTCGGGATTTATTTTCTGTGAAGCGATCTCAAAGCCGAGCTTCTAACCTCGTACATGCGTCACCTCGTGCCGACGCAAGCAGGGCGGGCTTTCATCCCATGTGCGTCCATCGATGGCCAAGGGGCTGAGAGCTGACAGCTCCCGGTCTTTAGTTAGGATTTGACGGCCTCCTGATCATGTGACCACGGTGACAACCAATCACAATGTTCACATGATCAGGAAGTTCTCACTTCCCCAGCGTAAGCCCCAGTTAAAGGGTGGAAGGGGGTTAAAGAGGAACTCCAGACAACAGCACAATTTACAGTATATGTAAAGGAAAAACTTTAGGGGGGGTCAACCCTCTATTTATCCTGGTGACCGCCTTCTACTAGGTCAGGGGTCTCCAAACTTTTCTGTACAAGGGCCACATCCTATATTTTATAGATATTTGCGGGACAAAGGAAAACAGTTTTATAAATTAATGAGTCCTCCCCAGGGGAGGACTGACAACTCATGGGGCCCCCGGGCAATAGGGGATCATGGGGCCCCTGTGTCCTTGATCACACTCAAATCACAACCAAAAAAGCCTATAAAAAGGTACCAGGGGCATTTCATGGGGCCCCCTACTGACATCAGGTTCCTCATCACAGTCCCCACTTACATCAGGTTTCCCATTAGGGTCCCCCCTAACATCAGAGACCCTATCAGATTCCCTGCTTACATCAGTGTCTCTCTTGGAGTTCCCCCTTTTATCAGAATCCCCCCCCCTTACATCAGTTTCCCTATCAGAGTTCCCCTTACATTAGTGTTTCTATCAGAGTTCCCCCTTACATCAGAGTCCCTATCAGAGTTCCCCCTTATATCAATGTCCCTATCAGAGTTCCCCCTTATATCAATGGCCCTATCAGAGTCCCCCCTTAAATCGGTGTCCCTATTAGATTCTCCCCTTACATATGTTTCCCTATCAGAGTTCCCCCTTATATCAATGTCCCTATCAGAGTTCCCCCTTACATCAGTGTCCCTATCAGAGTTCCTTCTTACACCAGTGTCCCTATCAGAGTTCCCCCTTAAAATCAATGTCCCTATCAGAGTCCCCCCTTATATCAATGGCCCTATCAGAGTCCCCCCTTAAATCGGTGTCCCTACCAGATTCTCCTCTTACATATGTTTCCCTATCAGAGTTCCCCCTTATATCAATGTCCATATCAGAGTTCCCCCTTACATCAGTGTCCCTATCAGAGTTCATTCTTACACCAGTGTCCCTATCAGAGTTCCCCCTTATATCAATGTCCCTACCAGATTCTCCCCTGACATATTTTTCCATAACAGAGTTCCCCCTTATATCAGTGTCCCTATCAGAGTTCCTCCTTATATCAGTGTCTCTATCAGAGTTCCCCCCTACATCAGTATCCCTGTCTGAGTCCTACCTTACATCAGTGTCCCTATCAGAGTGCCCCCTTAGGTCAGTGTCCTCATCAGAGTCCCCGTTTACATCAGTGTCCCTATCAGAGTCCCCCCCTACATCAGTATCCCTATCAGAGTGCCCCCTTAGGTCAGTGTCCCCATCAGGGTCCCCGATTACATCAGTGTCCCTATCAGAGTGCCCCCTTAGGTCAGTGTCCCCATCAGAGTCCCCGCTTACATCAGTGTCCCTATCAGAGTGCCCCCTTACCAATGTAAGGCTTACAGCAGGGTGGGAATTGGGAGGCAGAATAGGTCTGTCCTCCGGTAGATGCTGAACCAAGCACACCACTGGTTGCTAGAATGCCACCCAACAGTAGGGATGATGAGAACACAGTGGGGATTTGGGAGGGACTGCACTGGAGACTTTGGGGAAGTGGGGAGGGGGATGGTAACCTGAATTTCCAACCAATGCACATTGACGATACACTACTGACCCTTGCTGTGGGCTGGATGAAAACTCACTGGGGGCTGGATGTGGCCCACGGACCATCGTTTGGAGACACATGAGTTAAAACAGTTGGCAGCTTCTTGTCCCCATCAGGTGAGACAATTGGGAGGCAGTTGTCACCCCATAATAGGAAGTGCCTGAGCAAGGATAATTATGGCAGGATCACTAGGAAAGCTGCAAATTTACAAAAAAAAAAAAGCATGGTCCTATTTATATGAGAGTTTAGAGATCTACTCTAATTTATGTCATTATTCAGAAAGGCTTGAAATGCGACAAGGAATCCGGTGGGCCACTCTTGGTGTTGATGGGAAGGATTGTCAGTTGCTGGTTCTGCTGCTCCTCCTCCTTTTCATGCCACCTCCTCATCCCCGGGACTGAGTACAGTAATGCCCCAACAAGGGCACATTGACATTCTGCTGAAGCAGGGCCAGTGTTAGACTATTTTTCGCCCTCGGCAACACCAGCTTTTTGCACCCCCTAAAAAAAAAATTTCACCTGTAGTTCTACTTCACCCTTCCTAGCACACATCCTCTCCTCCAAATCCCCCCTCCTAGCGTATATGCCCCCCAATCCTCCCACAAATCCGCCTAAATCCTTCCTCATAGCACAACCCCCTCCAAATTACCCTTCACAGCACAAATACCCATCTCCTAGCCCAATCCCCTCTTCTAGCACAAATCCCCCCCAATCCTTCCTCCTAGCACAACCCCCCACCATACCCCCTTCTAGCACAATTCCCCCCCCCCATCCCCCTCTCTAAGCACAATCCCCCCCCCAATCCCTTCTCTTAACACAAATCCCCCCAATCCTTCCTCCTAACACAACCCACCCCCAATCCCCCCTTCTAGCACAAATCTACCCCAATCCTTCCTCCTAGCACAACCCCCCCCCCCCCATCCCCCCTTCTAGCACAAATCCCCCCCCAATCCTTCCTCCTAACACAACCCACCCCAATCCCCCCTTCTAGCACAAATCCCCCCCCCAATCCTTCCTCCTAGCACAACCTCCCATCCCACCTTCTAGCACAATTCCCCCTCCATCCCCCTCTCTAAGCACAACATCCTTAATCCCCTCTCTTAACACAAATCCCCCCAATCCTTCCTCCAAGCACAGCCCCTCCCCAATTCCTCCTTCTAGCACGAACCACCCCCTCAATCCTTCCTCCTAACACCTCCCACCCCCAATCCCCTCTCCTAGCACATATCCCCCTAAACATTTCCTCATAGCACAACCCCCTCCAAATTACCCTTCTAGCACAAATCCCCCCCAATCCTTCTTCCTAGCACAACCCCCCATCCCCCCTTCTAGCACAATCCCCCCCCCAATCCCCCTGCCTAAGAACAACCCCCCCCAATCCCCTCTCCTAGCACAAATCCCCCCAACCTCCCCTCAATCCTTCCTCCTAACACAACCCACCCCACACCCCCAATCCCCTCTCCTAGCACAAATCTCCCCAGTCTACTCTCCTAGCACAAATCCCCCCCCCCCACAATCCCCCCTCCCAGCACCAATCCTCTACCTTCAATCTTCCCACCTAGGACAAATTCCCACAAATCCCTCCTCTAGCTAAAAACCCTCCAGATTACCCTTACCAGCATAAAATCCTCCTACCTTACTCAAATACCCTCCCCCCTTTTAGCACAAATCCCCCCAATCCTTCCTCCTAGTACAGCCCCCCCAATCCTCCCTTCTAGCACAACCCCCCCAACAATCCTTCCTCCTAGAACAACCCCCCCCCATCCCCTCTCCTAGCACAAATCCCCCAGTCCACTCTCCTAGCACAAATACCCCCCCCCCCAAAGCCCCCCTCCCAGCACCAATCCTCTACCTTCAATCTTCCCACCTAGGACACATTCCCACAGATCCCTCCTCTAACTAAATCCCCTCCAGATTACCCTTTCAAGCATAAGATCCTCCCACCTTACCCAAATACCACCCCCCGCCTTTAGCACAAATCATCCCCAATCCCCCCACACCCCTCCTCGATCCGGCCATGGCAGAGAGTAGGGAGTTCAGCGGCCGTGGCTGCCCCCGAGTTTGCCCAGTGGTAGTAGCAGCTCTGGGCGGAGGTTCCAATATCCGAGCTTCTGCCAGAGCCGCCTTGTCCATCTTGTGAGCGGTAGCTGCTGCTCCCTTAGCTGCCATTCCCTGTCCTCTACCTAGAAATCTGGAATGATTGACAGATGAAAGTTCTGCAAGCTCTGATGACCTCACTTCTCATAAAGTCCTCCAACTTTTCAGCATTGTTGGAACTTATTTGTCTGATCTGGTCCGGTATGATTAATCTGGCCGGTGCGAAGTTCGGCGAGACGCTCGCGTTGCTTAGCATGCAGGAACGTCGCGCGTTCTCTGACATCCCCCTGAAAGGATATATTTATGTATTCCCAGCCTGAGAACATTGAATCCGAGATTGCTTCATCCCAGAGCCTTCTATACATGAAACATGAGCCCACCACCATGGATCTAGGCCGGGAATATGCAATGAGAAGGAACTCGCAGACAGCTCAGAACATCGAACATCTGCAGCTATTAAACACATTACCGAACAAAGGTCCTGGCTCCATAGAAGAGGCCGAGCTGTAGAGACTGCTAGCACTTAGTAATGAGGACAGATTGGAAGGAGAGGTGTAAGGTCGGCCGATGGTGACCAGGAAAGGTCTCGGCTGCCAGGTGGGAGAAGAAGACTCCAAAGAACTTCATGTAAATATTTAGTATTTAGTATTCCTTCAACGGTCATGAAATCAATTTTTATTTCAGCTGAGAATCCCTTTGGTGGAACTTTACCTGAGTCTGTTTTTAATTTTTTTTGTTTGTTTTTTGTTTGTTTTTGTTCGTTTGGATGCAATGATCCTCCATAACCCAAAATGACCCAAGGTCAAGGCTTCACTAAGTGGACTCTCTAGTTACTCTGGAAAAAATGCCCCAAAGAGAGATGGTAAGCCCACCCAAGAAGTGTAGGCTGACAACGGGTTCACAGGTGGGTACCACAGGCAGATCAGGTCTGCGAGTAGGATCAGGACTCACAGAAATAGGCTGATGACCCCAGGTGAGAGTAGATGGTGGGGAATTCCCAAGAGTGTGCAGTCTAAGGGACAGCTGTGTTTACTAGATATGATGGAGGAGATCATTTTTACTGCATACTTCCTCCTGGTCTTGACCCCTAGGTTCACCCCACTCAAGGCCAGGGACTCGGAGGCAGAAGGGTGTTAGGAAGTAGGTCTGGTACAGGAAGTCCAGAGGACAGAGCAGTTTGTGGACACAATAGGGAAGGTAGAGGTCGGAGTTCAGGTCTGGCAGTGGGCTTGAGTAACCAGGAACAAAGCCAAGGGTCAGGGCAGGTAGAAGATTCAGATAGCCAGGAACTAATCCAAAGAAAGCAGGTAGGCAGCAGACTTGAATAGCCAGGAACTAAGCCAAGGGTCAGGACAGGTAGGACACTTGGATAACCAAGAGCAAAGCCAAGGGTCAAGACAGTTAGCATGTAAAAGGGGCTTCTAACTGGACAGAATTGGTGCCAAGAGCACAAGTCCCTATCCCTGTTCCTATCCTGCTAGAACATCATCCCTCCTGCAGCCTGGGATGAGTCAGCCTGGGAGTGAGGCAGGAGTTCACCTCAGAACAGGCTGGGAGGTTCTACAGGTCAGAGCTTCTGGAGCCCTCCCACCTTTCTAGAAAGTGGAGAACTTTCTTTAAGAGGGGAGGAGGCCCAGATATGCATGTTTTAGGGACCTTGGCCAATCCCCTAGCAGGAGGTTGAGCATGGTGACCAGGGAACCCCCCAAATATGAGACTGGGGAGTTGCGTGGAAGATGGGCTGAGAGGAAGGCTGGAGTGTGGAGTCTGGGAAGGGTCCCCAGGAAGGAGAGCCTACCTAGAGGCTGGATGCTGGAAGGGAGGATCTCCACTGCCTAAAGTCTCCTAGGGAGGACATCCTGAGCAGCAGGGAAGAAGCAAGAGCAGCGAAAGGCGTGAAAGCAGCCACCAACCCACCATGCTGAAAGGCAAGGACAGTGTGAGTACTCCTACACTCCCTGGGCCAGATAAGGGGAGAAGGCGGTAAGGTGCCACACCCAACTAGTCCTCATCCGGGACTGCCTAACTGCAAGCTTCTGGGACCTCTTGCTCAGGGATACCCACAGTACAGCTGGTTGGAGAGGTGTATTCATCCAGGGTCTGAGGAGGTACACCAAAAAAAGGGACTACAGCCCTCCGTAAAGGGACACTGCTCCATTTTTGCTAGTCCACATTTTTGTACATAGTTGCTGAGAAGTTCGTCCTCAAGTTCCTTGGACATCCCAAATACCCTTCAACCCCATCCAAGTTTTTAACCCCTAAATAAGAACAACTAAAAATCACCTCAAGAACTGTTTAGTGACTCCGAGGGTACAAGTGTGGGAAATGCTCGTTGCCTTGCCTGGCTGTGCAGAGCATTTGGGGACCAAGATGCTTAAGAAGCTCCAAAAATTGAGAACGTTTTCAAAAAGCAAAATGTGAACACAGCCTTGATCATTATATTTTGTGATTTCTTTTTTTCCCTGTTGAAGGGATGGGGGGGTGAAGTGGGGGGGTTATGTCTAATCCTTCAACACCGGCACAGACCTGGGGAATCAGTTCAGTTTATTACCAATTTATTATAACTTCTGGCCATTTTCTTCATGTTTTTAAGGCCAGCGCTTCAGTTTAAGCATGCCGTTTTATGATGAAAGTGTTGCTGTTTGTGTGTTAAGCAGTACAGGTATATCTTGGAGGAAGAGATTTCCTTACAGCTCAGATGAAACAAGCTGGGTGATGAGTACAGAGAATGAGATACTTCCCAGATCAAAGCCTCTGCGCTGTCAGATGAGACCTCTTTTATATGAGGCTGCAGACTCCTCCGACTGAGGATGCATACAGGATCATTATACGAGTGTTTCACATTCAGGGGCCCTAAAATGGATACATACACTATATTGCCAAAAGTATTGGGCCAGCCCTCCAAATCATGTGATTCAGGTGTTCCAATCCCCTCCATATCATGTGATTCAGGTGTTCCAATCCCCTCTCAATCATGTGATTCAGGTGTTCCAATCCCCTCCCAAGAATGTGATTCAGGTGTTCCAATCCCCTCCCAGTCATGTGATTCAGGTGTTCCAATCCCCTCCATATCATGTGATTCAGGTGTTCCAATCCCCTCCAAATCATGTGATTCAGGTGTTCTAATCCCCTCCATATCATGTGATCCTGGTGTTCCAATCCCCTCCCAGTCATGTGATTCAGGTGTTCCAATCCCCTCCATATCATGTGATTCAGGTGTTCTAATCCCCTCCATATCATGTGATTCAGGTGTTCCAATCCCCTCCATGGACACAGGTGTATACAATCAAGCCCCTAGGCATGCAGACTGCTTCTACAAACATTGGTGAAAGAATGGGTCGCTCTCAGGAGCTCAGTGACTCCAAGCGTGGTCCCGTGATAGGTGGCCACCTGGGCAATAAGTCCATCCGTGACATTTCCCG